>NC_069500.1:1233022553-1233065053 GCF_027579735.1 Bombina bombina | reverse complement strand
CCCCAACTGTGTAAAATGGACCGTAATCTCATTGATTCAAATGTGAGTTTTTGGCGGATGTCAAATTTTAGATTCATTTCGTTGGTAGTGAGCCAACTGGCCCCATCATATAAGTCTGTGAGGATACGTAATCTCGAGGTTTCCCAAAGTTTGAGGTTTGATTCAGGGAGGTCCAAGATCAGGCCCCTGATACTATGAATTGGGGAAGGGTGAGGAGCTACCTGGGGAGAGTGTCTCAGTTTGTGCCATGCTTTTAGGCAATCGAGTCAGACTGAATTAGTGATCGAGAATTTAGTTAAGCAGTGTTGGGGGAGCCATGGGAGATCTTGTAAAAGAACATTGGCAGGAAGCAATGCTTGCTCTATCACGTACCATCTGGGGCGTTCCCCTGAGGCCTGCCAGTTAGAGATATGCGTCAACATTGCGGTGTTATAATAGGATTTTAAATTGGGCAACCCTAGCCCACCTTTTGCTATTGGTACTTGTAGAACAGTACGCGCTATACGGGGTTTGGTATTGCCCCAGACATAGGTGTTTAAGACCGATTGAAATCGGTCTAGGAGAGCTTTCGGGACTCCCAGGGGCAAGCATCTAAAGAGGTAGGTAAGCTTTGGGAGTTTTTACTATAATTTTGTCTTTCATACAAGGGAATATGTTTCACTATACAATAACTCAGTATTGCTGCCTAGACAAAACTTAATATGAAGCAAGGGGGGTGCAGCGGTACAACTAAAAACTAGGCGAGGAAAGGATTTGGCCTTCAGTGTGTTGATTACACCTGTATGACCCATTATTGACTGGTTCCTCACTGAGTTACATATGTTTACACAATTTCAGCCCCTCATGCATCTCCCCCTAGCTACTATTCTTTTAACTATTCCCAATCTCTTGGGTATAGCCAATTTTAGTGCGGGTAAGTTGAGAACCACCAGACGCCCATGCACCTCCTCAAGGCTCAATAATATTTCTCCCAAACACGTTATATATCTTAGCTTATCCTCAGTGACCAGCTCTCTCTTTACGGTCACAGTTTCTGTCTCCTACTAGGTCATACACAAAGTCCAAGGTGTATCCCCACAACCATAATTATTGTACAATAATGTTTGACTTAGTCCTCCCTAAACGACTGGGCTTTGAAAAGCTTGAATTTGACCCTTGCTCACTTAGTCCCAGTATAAAATGTGACCCCCTCAATCAGTAGTCTTTACTGCTGCCTCTACATACACTAAATATTAAGATATGGTTTGCAGGCCCCTATAGTGTATGTAACAAATATTGATATAAGTAGCTCCACATAGCACTCAGGTATTTATTGCTCCATATAAGTTCTTAACTATATATATATATATATATATATATATCATCATTTATTTGCTTTATATGTTTATTATATCTACAGTTGATATATAATGCCCAAAAGAGGCCATTTCAATTCCTATCTCCTCTATATTGTTTTATTTGAGCAACTGGGTCCATGAGTGACCTTATTGGAGTTCAGGGGATTATATTTTAGAGAATGTAAATAAAAAATGAGGTATCACTGTTATAATTTTATTTATGTGTTAAACTAATAGTTCATGTAATGGCGATGATATTCACAAGGTTATTTTATTTTGTTGGTGAACTGCCATGTATATTGTAATCTGTTTCTGGAGAATATTTGAAATTGAAATTGTATTTTCAATTTATATTGTATGTTTTAAATACCTCAATAAAAAACAAAAAGAGGCAACATGGACATTTAAACTGTGTTTATGAACCTCTATCATCTACATGACCATGACCATCTGGTATGTCTAGGATAGGACAGTCATTTGGTGCTGCTATTTTGAAAGCAATTCCCTGATAATCTGCATTTATGTCTACCCTATTTCTTACTTCTGGTTGGTTAACCAAGTTAACATTTTCACGTTTTGTGATTAATAGCTCTCTCTATATGAATCTGTTTGTTTACGTTTTGGTTTCTATGTGGCATCTGAGTTTAGAAAATAACCTGCATCTTTATACTTGGTATGCATTGTGTATGGGATAATTATTTTTTTTCATAGTCCATTTATTTGTACATTTAGGTCTGGTGGACTAGGTGCTTTTTACATTATACTGTCTTGTAATTAATACAGAACTACCAATTAAACCCTGACATGGCACTCTGTCATACAAAACACAAACTGCTTAGTGCACTCTCCTTTAACACAGAACATCTCATCACTCCTCACATGAGGGCTGCCCCTCTGTTATCAGATTGATTGCTTCCTATAACATATTGTTCTATCTTTCTCCAACTTTACCTTTCTCTTGCCATTGCACCCACTCCTGACTAGTGTACTTTCACAGAAACACAATGAAGAAATAAATTACCACAGCTAGAGCAGTTACACAACTTGTTATACCCTATTAACCCTGGCATTGCATTTCTCTGCTATGACGCTTTATTCGTCCCATCAAACCAAATATATATATATATATATATATATATATATATATATATATATATAATTTCCCACTGATCTGCACTACAGTCCCATATGCTTCTTTAATTTCTTCACCTTTATTTCCATCCTCTTGTATTGATCTTTTTAACTTGAGATCTTCTCTCTATAGTGCACTTTTTATAATTGTTGCTCGTGTACAGGACCCTGCTTTACTTTATTGATATTTTGTTTAAGTTTGTAGTATCATAATCCAGTGCTTCCATGTATATGCTGCACAAATGTATTGTTTTTGCTTAATATTCTCAAATATTCCACAATGTCATGTGCTTCTCCAGAGTTCCGAAGAAGTTTGGCCAATACAATGCTCTTTGGGAAGATATAAGATATGTTTTTTGTAGCATTAATTTCCAAAATACATCTATAGACATTGATCATCATCGTCATCGTCGAACATTTTTAAAGTTACATCTATTTACACTCCTCATGTGTCATGTGACAGCCATCAGCCTATTACAAATGCATATATTTATATTCTGTGAATTCTTGCACATGCTCAGTAAGAGATGGTGACTGAAAAGTGTAAATATAAAAAGACTGTGCACATTTTGTTAATTGAAGCAAATTGGAAAGTTTTTCAAAATGGCATACTCTATCTGAATCATGAGAGTTTAATTTTGACTTGTGTGTCCCTTTAACCATCAAGAACCAAAATGCCAAAAAACATTTTACTTTCTGATGTAACATTTATATACACTATATAACACATTGCCGATTCAAACGAAAATCATACCAAACTCTAAGCTAATAATAAAGTATCAACAACTTAATCTGTATACATTTCATCTTAAAATCCATTATTAACATTACACTCAAACCCAATGAAGCAGATAGATGTTCCAAATAAATATTGCATCAATCTCATCCTAAGTTTACAACCAACACTGTCCTACTTTTACTACCGCTCACTACCTAACAGGAAGAATGTCCTAGAACATTAATAACTTTAGCAAATACAAATAGTAGGTAACAAATTAACTTATTTTACTATTTGTAAGCACATATAGCACCTTTCTTATCCACCATCGCTCCATAAAGCAACAAGAGATTGAGATGTTTCATTGAAAGATAATCTATATAATATTTGATATCACATCATGTGATCACCAATGCTGTTTGTCATATCTAAAACAGATAAAATCATGATAGCATCAGTCAAACTCAGGCACCACTGGGTTTGTTTTTGTTTGTTTAAACCGGCACCTTAACCCTTTTGTGTCAGCCTAAATGTGTCTACATTGGAACAACGATCTGATGTAAAAAAATTGAAATCTCACAATCGTGCATGCGATCGCTAGATTTCAATGATGGGATTGGGTCAGGGGGGCGAGTCTACAATGCTCAGTATGCCCAGCATGACCTGATCCCATGCAGTAAGTGCCATTGGCTTCAGGACAGCCAAACAGCTAGGATATTCCATGCCGCCCTAACAACGCTAAAGCCCAGCGCAGTTAGGATGGCATGGAATGTCTTAACATCTTTAAAAGGTTAAACCTGCCACTCGATATCTCAATGATAATGTTGCAACTTTAACAAATGTTTTTGCTGTTGAATTCCTCTCTTTTACTTTGTTTACACATTTTATAGTTTTCCCATGTAACTCGCCATATAAATTTACACAAAATACACCAGCAGTATCCAATTCTGTAAGCTTTTCCTACTACCTCTTCTTAAATGCCTGTGCACTTATCTACTAAGTCGTGGATCTTCTGGTTAGTGTAGTGTTTGGTTCACTCCTTGGATCCCGCTGCAGGATATTACGTTATTATCCTAGGGCTGGCTCAGGATGCTCTGATTTTCCAGGGAACGTGGGCTATGGTTTCTGGTCTGGCTAGTTGAGCTGCTTGCAGCTTGGCCAGGTTTCTGAGCGCTTCTGCTCCTTGGTGCTTGCCTTGCTTTTGACTGATATGGGTTCCCCCTCTGGGGTGTTCTGCCTTGTTCATTAGTGACGTCTGCTAGATTTTTTCCAGTTCAATCTATGGCTTCATTTCTTGTAGACATGTGCACCATCCCTTATCGTGTGCTCTACTTCTTCGAGGGGCTAATTTCTTCTCCTAATGGAAGTGGGCTTCTTTTCCTTGGCCTGTCCCGTGTACAGGTGGTTGTAACAGATGTTTTTTATCCTGTTAGGAGAGAGATCTGCTCTCTAGGGCTGTTATGTTCCATTGATGGGGCTGTTGGCTCCATGTTAAGGCTGTTGTGAGTTCATGCTAGCCCTCTTTGGGTCATATGGCCCTGTTCGCCTGTGTCTTGGGTGGAGCTTTTGGGCTGACTCCTGAGCTCTGTTGGAGTCCATTCTTCCATCCTTCTCAAAGGACTGGTGTGGAGATTCATCTGTAATCCCCTGGTTTCCTTTATTCCAGATCAGCCTCTTGCTTGGGCTGTCCCGGAAGAGAGCAGGATGTGAAATCTGTTGCTCATCCTCAGGTCTTGGAGACACGGTGATCTTCTTTGAGGTTCTGTTTCTCCCTGTTAGAGTTCTGGAGCAGGTCTGGTTTTGCCTGGAGTGTGCACACCATTTGGTGGTGGTTTAGCAGGCTGTTATCTTGGTTCAGCCGCTTTTACTTCTTGGCAGAGGTTTTCTTCTGTGTCATCCTAATAATGACAGTGTGTTCTCGATTCAGGGTGTTTTCTACTGGATCCGCTACACGTGTTGTTTCTGAATACTCGAGTATTCTAAATTTCTTGACAATTTGAGGACTCTGTCTTAAGTTATCTCTTGGGTGCGGTTGCACGGTGTTTGGGAGAAGTTTTTTCTCCGTTTTTGTTCCTTTGTCCTAAAGCCTTGTGGTTTCTGTCTGGTCCAGGCATTGCCTCCCCTTGTTGTTGGTTCCCATTTGGGTCTCTGTGAGTTTAATCCAAATTGTTGCTTTTAGGTACTGTATCAACCTCTTTACAGCATTCCAGTCACGTTGACATGGTGTCGCAACTTTTCTACAGACTATACCCACTGCTGCGGCAATGTCTGGTCTTGTCATGGTGGCAATGTATAGCAATTTTCCAATTGCCCTTCGGTAATTATCATTATTGGGTAACAAGTTTTCTATTCGGTTGTTTTTCAGGTAATCTGGTTCCATAGGTGTTTTCACCTCTTCTCCTTCTTGTATGTGAAACTGCTCTTATATTTCTGCAATTTTCTGACTTTGGTTAAGAAGATAGCTTCCATCCTCTTCCCTCTCTATTTGGGTTCTTAAATAATGAGTGATGTTCCCTAGTAATTTAATCTCAAAGTTCTGTTTTAATATGTGAAATATTCGGTCATAATCCCCTTCTTGTTCAAAACAAGTTGTGATGTCATCAACATAAATTAGGATGTATATCCATTTTATTTCCTGATGCCTTGAATATAAACATGGATCTGCTTTGCTTCCTTTTTTCATGAGTACTTCATTCACTTTTTCAAAACACATTCTCGCAGCTTGCTTTAGTCCATAGATGCTCTTTTGAAGTTTACATACAAGGTTCTGTTCCTTCTCAAATCCAGGTGACTGTTCCATGTAAAGATCCTCCTTGATGTCTTCATATAGGAAAGCAGTTTTGACATCCAGGTGCCTCACTTGCATTCCCTTTTTGGCTGCAATGCTAAGGAGCGCTCTGATGGTGGAGTGCTTTACAACTGGAGCGAAAGTTTCATCATAATCTTCTCCAAATTTCTTCGAGTATCCCTTTGCAACTAATCTTGCCTTGTATCTGTGGATATTTCCTTCTGCATCATATTTTACTTTAAAAGTCCATTTGTTTCCTATAGTTTTGCGAACAGAGGGGAGCTTAGTGAGTGTCCAGATTTTATTTTCCTGAAGTAATTTTATTTCTTCTTTGGCTGCCTTTCTCCATTGATTGGCTTCCCTTTTTGGCAATTTTTCTATATCCTTACAGGATGTTGGTTTGAGTGTTTCATGTGTCTTAACGATGTATGACAGCTTGTGGGGTGGTATCCCTTTCGTCACTCGAGTCGATTTTCTGGTTGTTCAGTGGGTTCTACTGGTTTGTGAGTAGCTAATTTTTCTATTGTAAGCTCCACTTCTTGTTCTGTTTCCTGCACAGCTTCACTTTGGTCAGCATCTCTTGCTGGGTCAGTGGACAGTTTCTCTTTTTGGCTTTCAAGGGGCATTTTTTCTGATGTTTGGCTTTCATCAAAATAAACACTGTGGCTTATTGTGATCTTGTTAGTCTTTGGGTGAAAGATTCTATAGCCTTTTGTTCACTGTAGCCACAAGAATGCCTTCTATGGCTGTGTTCTCTAATTTGGAGTGTTTCTCACTTGGAATATAGGCATATGCTTTACATCCAAATACTCTAATATGCCCCATACAAGGTTTTGATACATTTCATATGAGGTACTTTCAATAGTTTTTGATGGTAGCCTGTTCTGTAAGTATGTTGCAGACATTATTGCTTCACCCCAGTACTGGTTAGGTAAATTGGCATCTGAAAGCATGCATCTGGCCATTTCTACGAGGGTGCAATTTTTCGTTTCTGCAACACCATTTTGCTCAGGAGTGTATGGTATAGTTGTTTGGTGTACAATACCTTGTGTCTTTAGGTATAACTCCACTTCCTTACTCATATATTCCCCTCCATTGTTGGTGCATATTATTCCTGGTTTCCGTTGAAATTTGTTGCTGAATGTAGCTATAAATTCTTGAGGTTTCTCTGATGTCTCGCTTTTGTGCTTCATCAGATATGTTGTTGTGTACCTGGAATAATCGTCAATGAAGGTCAGTAAATATTTGTTCCCGCCAGGTGTGGGTGTTTTTATTGGTCCACACACATCACTGTGTATGAGTTCCATGTGATGAGTGTTTTTTCTTTGACTGAATTGTGGAAGTGTGGTACGTGTGGCCTTTGCTTTGATTTAACATGTGCACTTCATGAGCATGTGGCAAGCCAATATTATCATCTCTTCTGATAAACTTCCCTTTGCAAGTTCCTTTATGGCTTCTCTGTGCCCTAATCACCTGTGCCACAGGTGGATACATTTGTTATGTGAAATATGAATGATTGTTTTGGCTTGCTCACTTTCAGTGATGGGTTTGTACAGGTGTTCATTCAACCTTCCTTTTGCTAGGATTTGTCTCCTGTTTCGATTGTGCATTCATTGCCTTGGAACTGGACTGTGAGTCCATTGTTAGCAAGGGTTTTCACTAATAGGAGGCTTCCTTCTAAACTTGGAACGTACAGAACATTTTTTACTAGGATGCTTTGCTTACCTCCTGATGGTGTGATGCAATTCAGGAACCCTTGACCATTACCTTTCGCTGTAATACTTTTCCCGTTTGCTAGGAAGACTTTGTCTTTTGCATTCAAATTAATTTCTGTGAAAAAAAATGTCATCAGTCATCACTTATCATGTGACTAGTCTCCCCTGAGTCAATACACCATCCACGTGGTTTACTATTCTAAATCACTTTAAAACTACTGCTCCCTGATCCAGCTGCAGTTTCCTTTGTGGCTGCCTTAGCTCTTTCTCTTGTGGGTGGCTGTTATGTGATTCTTTTTGTCAGGATATGATGTTATCATATATATCACTTTTCAGCAAGGAAATGACTGACACATTACACAGGTTTTCACAATCTTATAATAACAATGATGGTTTATTCTGCAACATAATCATGGAAACAAAATACCACAAACCACTATTCATACTTATAACACTCTATGCAATTGCAATGCTTATATAAACAATTCTAGATACAACTATCTATACAGTTTTCAGTTACCTTTAGTTGCCTGCGCAACGACTGATAACAATCTTATGTTGTATTACCACTAAAACAAGTCTAGCTAGTTTTAAACAATTCTAGATACAATTATCTATGCAGTTTTCCGTTACATTTAGTTGCCTGCGCAACGACTGATAACAATCTCATGTTGTATTACCACTAAAACAAGTCTAGCTAGTTTTAAACAAACAAATTACTACATCACCGTGATCTCTGTTTGCATCATCCTATCCTGCCGCTTCTGGGGCGCAATGGGAGGGGACATCTGGGCAATCTTTGGACCAGGAGAAAAACAGGCGATCAGCGGGAAACAACACAGAGGATGCGTCCATCCATGGGTCCCAAAAATACACTCAAATACACACACCACAAATATTCAGACTCTCAGACTGGCTCAGACATCAGACATCAGACATGACAATCAATACACAATCAGACAACACAATGAATCAGATTGCCTAGATGTACCCCTCTTTATACTGTTCACTTGTGTAACAGTTTTGGCGCAACTCCACAGATCCTGAGACCGCACCCTCTGAGATTGGCCCTGGCCCAAGACATCTGGCCAGTCTGTCGTTAGCCTCAACCAAGCTTATCAGGGCATACTCAGGTACTATCTCTGACGTATTCCTAAACTGCAATGCCGTCATCTTTAGTTTCAAACAAACATGTTTTTCTGCCTGTTATGTGGTCTTATGCAGTTACTTTTGTCAACTCTCAATAATGGTTTTAACAATCTTTCTATAGATATAATTAATAGCTAAACATCAATAATGGCTTTATTACTTAGCCTATTGCAATTAATATTACTTAGCCTATTGCACTTAATAATAATTAACAATATTACCATGGCATTAGCCCCTATACCAATGTGTTCCTTAATGTCAGTAAGTGACCCCTGCCAAGGTTACACCCTTGTTCTGTCTGGGTTTCGACTTCTTATCATCAGCATCCATCGGTTGTTTACCACTTGTAGCATGACTTAGCAAAATTCAGTGTCATCTACTTGAAGTTAATTAATGTCTTTTACTCTGTTAAAGGCACACTCTCTTAAAGGCAAAGTCACCCAAGTTAGTGCAATGCTTTCACTCTCTTAAAGGCAAAGTCACACCAGTTAGTGCAAGTGTCTTATGCTCACACTCTCTTAAAGGCAACACAAGTTTAAGCAAGTGTCATATGAGCAATTACTGCACCCACTTTCCTTACATTCCACCCCTTGGTCATGTGACACCTTGCTTGTTTCTAAACACATACCTTAATAATTAAAACACTCAAGTAATATTGTCTTTTGGTTTAAAACACATCCTACCTAATGTATTACAGAAACATCCAAACATTTTTACTATAATGAATATCCCACACAAGCAAGCCAGACTTATTAATAGCCATTTAACTATAGTTTTGCCTAAGCTTCCAAGCCATCCCCCCAGTCCAAAAGTCCAGTCAAAGTCTTTAAGCCATTTGCTAAATGAATCATCATGTACCTCACGTATGTGCTTTTGCACTTCTTCAAGTCTGTGTAGGTCATGTTTGATTTTACCTGTATTGTCTTCTATGTACACACAGCATTGCTGGTGGATTCTTTGGCAAACTCCTCCTTCTGCAGCTAGGAGGTAGTCTAGAGCCATTCTATTCTGCAATGCCACCATCCTAATTTGTTCCTGTTCTAATGCTAAAAGCTTTATTGCATCTCCAGTTACATTAAAAGCTTCATCTACTAAATCAGCTAGCATGTTTAATCTAGTGAGGGCTGTAGCAGCCCCATAATGAGGGACAAATGTTGCAAGCAGGCGCATACCTTCACTAATTTTAACTCCATTGTGTATTTTGTCCAGGTCAAGGTATCTTCGTGTTCTATGCAATATAGGTGGTGGAAGCGTGGTGGTTATGTTAAAAGCAGGGAATATATATCCTAAAAAGCATGGGCCATAATGGGTGCAAGGTATTACCTTTACTGCCCACCTCCCACACAACCAATAATATCCCACTGGCAGTTTAACAAAAGGAGGACATATCCTATTCAATCGCTTCCTCCCATCCTTAGTCCGTGTGTTACCTGCTAGTGTTTCCCTATTAAGCTGGTACCAGTCTTTAATAAGGTCTCTGGGCTCACCAAACTTAGTCTTCCATTTCTCATGGGCATAAGTCAAATATGAGAAGTCATAGAATTTCAGTTTAATGTTGAATACCCCTGTCCTATTTTTAACTAGCCGTCCTATGTTATACATTAACATTATCATGTCAGGTAGCTGGGTTAGGTTATTAGTACTATATATCTCCCCATCTAGATTTTGAAACATAATAGCACCTGTAGTCACATTGTTAGCTAGATGCAACTTATCCAGCAAGTCATCCCTACCTGGTGTGTTAAGACCTGTAAAATTCCACACAGTCTTATTCCCAATCATATCGGCAAGCATACTCATGGTTAAAGATACACCTAGATAAGGGTAACCCCTAGTCTGCCCGTGAGGCACAAACCCACATACCCAACATGGTCCCTGAACATTTGTCACATTAAACACATCTTTGGCAGTTTTTACAAAGGTATTATCAAGTTCCCATGAGGAGGCATGCAGGGAGCCTAAATGGCGCCGTGCATGGTCCCTCTTTCCCTTGTGTCGGTTGTTTAATAATTTCCCATCCATTACAGGTCTCCTGATATACATTAAAAGAGGTTCAGATGACTCTTTTCCTGTATATTTACACACATATGTCAGACCCTCTGGTTCCCCATCAGTGTATGATATGTTTAACATTACAGCACGAACCTGTGTATCAGTGGATGTTTTACAACCTAAAATGCGTTCCTGAATCCCCACTTTTAGTTTTGGGGAAGTGGAAGGCATACTGGGATTTTCACAAATCAACCCAACCCCTTCTTGCAATTCAAATATTAAGTTCTCATCCGGTAAAACAATTGTCCAGCTCTCATCCTCCTTAGACTCCTTACAGTCTTCCCTGGTCACTGCAGCAGAACAAAAATCTTTAGTTACACAATGTACAGTGGAGGAAGGGATGTCACAGGTAATTGTCTCTTCTTCTGATAGTTCAAATACCACCCTTTCCCGCTTGGTAAGGAACATCCAACTTCCATATTCATTTTTGGTCAAACAGGTTATGTCGTCATCAAAGGTAAATGGGATGGAGCAGGATGCCCATGTTGTGCAATACGGAACGGTCATGCTTCCCTCATAGAAGGTGTGATAGCTGGCACCGGACACCTCACGTTCATCCTCTGGCTCATCAGTGCTTGGCTTACGCATACGACCAAAAGGAGTCCCAACAGAGCACCGGTTACAATAACAGCCCTGTCAACAAGAATCTAGGAAGGAAACATACTTCAAATTAATTCCGTAAATAGCACTTGCCCGCAGGCACATGCAGCCAATCATTGCTCCCTATCCTTGACTACAATCACTACATTGTAACTTCCCTTTTAATACATCTATGCTAATTAAATACTCTGGGATGGGTACAATTAAAACAAAACATCACTGCTTAGGGAGACTTCCTACTTTCAATGCCACCCCTGCTTGTTTTACTTCTATAGTCTCACCCCCCTAATAAATCTAAGTTGCCTCCACTCCAGTATCAATCAAAGCCTGCTTAAAATAGACCATACTGATACTGAGAGCTTGGCCTGTTTCGTATGGGCCCTGGAAATATTACTCCAGGTCCTCCAACGAAAGCAAGTCCAACCCTGGCCCTGGGGCTTCAGAGGCACTGGCCCTTTTTGTCCCATCCAGGTATTGGTATCCTTTTCCAGTGGACTTCGTTTGGGAATCAACTAAGGACATTTTCCCCTCAGGGCTAGTTTCCCAACACGTTACCACAGCATGTTGAGCATGATGCTCAATGTACTCCTGTGTGCCTATCATTCTGGACAGTGAGATTTCACTGTCAGTGATAGATCTGTCATTCAGTACATTTACTGCTTTTCCCAAATGGACCTTCCATTTCTGCAAAGTTTCATCCCACCCCCCAGGGTCCCATCTGGCCCTGCTCTGTAATACTGATTGTAACTTACTTTTGCTCAACCTACCACCCTTCCGCTTTACTTTGGCCCTGGCTACCTTAACCACAGCCTGTTGAGCTACATCTTCATAACACTGGCTCTTTTTTAATAGCAATTTATTCTGACTCTGCAGGCACACCGTCTGCTCTACAGCTTCCTCTAACTGCTCGTGTGTCTTTCTGTATGCCTGTGATAACACCCATAATTTCTTATGTAACCTTTCTGTGTCTGAATTTGTCTTAACTTTTACATTCTGTAATTTATTCAACACTTCACAAGGTTCTATTTTGTCAAAAAATTCAGCGTTATCTGGGAGGTCAGTCCCAGACAAGACTTCCCCTGCTAATTCCTGATATGGGGTCCCCTCCCAAGCCGCAATATTTTGAGGCCGTGAAGGGGGAACCGTTTGTGCTTTCCTCCTAAACATTTTCCTAATACCTTCAATTATTGCTGACATCAATCAATAAATTCACAGTAACAGTAACAATATACGTTAATATGTATATACCTGTGCAATATCAATTAATTTCATTCCAAGGTGACAATTGTGACTATGTCCATGAAATATCTGTTTATTTACACAGCTTTCATGGCTCATTTGAGGAATTAACAATTCAATTCTAACTAATCCAGAAACATATATATTTATACTCCTGACCGTGCAAGATACAGCTATATATTTTTCTGGCTTATTTTTTTTTTATCTACAAAAGGGGTTTCACTTTCGATCGGAGCTGCGTCTATCAGCTCTGCACATTCAGTAAGAAAACTGTCAGTTTCTTTGCTCAAGTGATAAACAATTATGTATCCTGCCGACCGACTACGCCAATAATGTTATGTGATTCTTTTTGTCAGGATATGATATCATATATATCACTTTTCAGCAAGGAAATGACTGACACATTACACAGGTTTTCACAATCTTATAATAACAATGATGGTTTATTCTGCAACATAATCATGGAAACAAAATACCACAAACCACTATTCATACTTATAACACTCTATGCAATTGCAATGCTTATATAAACAATTCTAGATACAACTATCTATACAGTTTTCAGTTACCTTTAGTTGCCTGCGCAACGACTGATAACAATCTTATGTTGTATTACCACTAAAACAAGTCTAGCTAGTTTTAAACAATTCTAGATACAATTATCTATGCAGTTTTCCGTTACATTTAGTTGCCTGCGCAACGACTGATAACAATCTCATGTTGTATTACCACTAAAACAAGTCTAGCTAGTTTTAAACAAACAAATTACTACATCACCCTGATCTCTGTTTGCATCATCCTATCCTGCCGCTTCTGGGGCGCAATGGGAGGGGACATCTGGGCAATCTTTGGACCAGGAGAAAAACAGGCGGTCAGCGGGAAACAACACCAAGGATGCGTCCATCCATGGGTCCCAAAAATACACTCAAATACACACACCACAAATATTCAGACTCTCAGACTGGCTCAGACATCAGACATCAGACATGACAATCAATACACAATCAGACAACACAATGAATCAGATTGCCTAGATGTACCCCTCTTTATACTGTTCACTTGTGTAACAGTTTTGGCGCAACTCCACAGATCCTGAGACCGCACCCTCTGAGATTGGCCCTGGCCCAAGACATCTGGCCAGTCTGTCTTTAGCCTCAACCAAGCTTATCAGGGCATACTCAGGTACTATCTCTGACGTATTCCTAAACTGCAATGCCGTCATCTTTAGTTTCAAACAAACATGTTTTTCTGCCTGTTATGTGGTCTTATGCAGTTACTTTTGTCAACTCTCAATAATGGTTTTAACAATCTTTCTATAGATATAATTAATAGCTAAACATCAATAATGGCTTTATTACTTAGCCTATTGCAATTAATATTACTTAGCCTATTGCACTTAATAATAATTAACAATATTACCATGGCATTAGCCCCTATACCAATGTGTTCCTTAATGTCAGTAAGTGACCCCTGCCAAGGTTACACCCTTGTTCTGTCTGGGTTTCGACTTCTTATCATCAGCATCCATCGGTTGTTTACCACTTGTAGCATGACTTAGCAAAATTCAGTGTCATCTACTTGAAGTTAATTAATGTCTTTTACTCTGTTAAAGGCACACTCTCTTAAAGGCAAAGTCACCCAAGTTAGTGCAATGCTTTCACTCTCTTAAAGGCAAAGTCACACCAGTTAGTGCAAGTGTCTTATGCTCACACTCTCTTAAAGGCAACACAAGTTTAAGCAAGTGTCATATGAGCAATTACTGCACCCACTTTCCTTACAGTGGCTCTAGCCTTCACTGCTCTGCTTTCCAGACTGAGCAGTTCTTTTTCAGGTGACCGGCCTTTTTGCAGCGTAAACACACTCTGGTTTCTCTGTTTTGCTTTGTGCCTTTTTGCACCTTCAGAGCTACCTCTGATCTCTCATTTTCTTCACCATTCATGTTTTCCTTTCTTTTATTGTATTCATCAATTAATTTTCCCTTAGCATATTCTAGTGTTAGTTCTGGCTCAGGTCTAGTTTCTAAGGCATTGATAAGGGCACCATATGACTCTGGAAGGCTGCATAATAGCAATGCTACTATATGATTGTCTTTCATTTCTTCTCCAATTGCACGAAGGTGTTCCACAATCTCTAGCATAGCATTCACATGTTCAGACATTTCCTGGCCTTTTTCCAGCCTCATCTTATACAGTCTGTGCAGCAAATATAGCTTACTGTTTAAGTTTGAACACTCATGCTGTTTTTGTAGTGAAGTCCACATACCTTTAGCTGTGTTTTCTTATATGAATGAGTTGATCATCCTCCACTAACAGGCTTATAACTGCTTTTGCTTGCCTGTTTTTCTTGTCCCATTCTTCTGGGTTTTCAGTGGGTCTGTTTGTATCCAGCACCTTCCATAAGTCATATTTGGATAGCAACATTTCAAGCTTAAACTTCCACAGCTGGTAGTTGGTATTGTTTAGCTTTGCTATTGCATATTTCACATCTGAACCATTTGCCATCTTTCAGTAAATTGGATGCAGCTCTTGTTTCCTCACACAGTATTTACTTGGATCCTAGATGCAACACTTACTGACTTGTAGTTTTCCTTTAGTGTCTGGGCCCATAACCTGTTGGTTATTTATCAAAAAAGACACTGTAAGCTTTTAGGAATACTGCATTAGACTTTACTTATACAGATGAAATAGCAGCATTTATAACATATAAATAACTGGTAAAACAGTGGTCAGCACACAGAGAGAAGAAAACACAATAGAGAAAAAGAACACAACTTCCTTCCTGTTAGTGAATGAACAAGTTTACAGATATAAAGAATTAGTAATCTAAACTGTACAGCGCCATCTACAGCCTTAACCTCTTAATGACCGGACCATTTTTCAATTTTCTTACCCTTAATGACAATGGCTATTTTTACATTTCTGCCGTGTTTGTGTTTAGCTGTAATTTTCCTCTTACTCATTTACTGTACCCACACATATATTATATACCGTTTTTCTCGCCATTAAATGGACTTTCTAAAGATACCATTATTTTCATCATATCTTATAATTTACTATAAAAAAATTTATAAAATATGAGGAAAAAATTTAAAAAAACACACTTTTTCTAACTTTGACCACAAAAATCTGTTACACATCTACGACCACCAAAAAACACCCATGCTAAATAGTTTCTAAATTTTGTCCTGAGTTTAGAAATACCCAATGTTTACATGATCTTTGCTTTTTTTGCAAGTTATAGGGCAATAAATACAAGTAGCACTTTGCTATTTCCAAACCACTTTTTTTCAAAATTAGCGCTAGTTACATTGGAACACTGATATCTGTCCGGAATCTCTGAATATCCCTTGAAATGTATATATTTATTTTTAGAAGACAACCCAAAGTATTGATTTATACCTATTTTGGTATATTTCATGCCACCATTTCACTGCCAAATGCGAGCAAATAAAAAAAAATCGTTCACTTTTTCCCAAATTTTGTCACAAACTTTAGGTTTCTCACTGAAATTATTTACAAACAGTTTGTGCAATTATGGCACAAATGGTTGTAAATGCTTCTCTGGGATCCTCTTTGTTCAGAAATAGCAGACATATATGGCTTTGGCATTGCTTTTTGGTAATTAGAAGGCCACTAAATGCCGCTGTGCACCACACGTGTATTATGCCCAGCAGTTAAGGGGTTAATTAGGGAGCTTGTAGAGACCTTGAAGGGTTAATTTTAGTGTAGTGTAGTAGACAACCCAAAGTATTGATCTAGGCCCATTTTGGTACATTTGATGCCACCATTTCACTGCCAAATGCGAGCAAATAAAAAAAAAAAGTTAAAATTTTCACAATTTTAGGTTTCTCACTGAAATTATTTACAAACAGCTTGTGCAATTATGTCACAAATGGTTGTAAATACTTCTCTGGGATCTCCTTTGTTCAGAAATAGCAGACATATATGGCTTTGGCGTTGCTTTTTGGCAATTAGGAGGCCACTAAATGCTGCTGCGCACCACACTTGTATTATGCCCAGCAGTTAAGGGGTTAATTAGGTAGCTTGCAGGGTTAATTTTAGCTTTAGTGTAGAGATCAGCCTCCCACCTGACACATCCCACCCCCTGATCCCTCCCAAACAGCTCTCTTCCCTCCCCCACCCCACAATTGTCCTCGCCATCTTAAGTACTGGCAGAAAGTCTGCCAGTACTAAAATAAAAGGTTGTTTTTTTTTTGTTTTTTTGTTTTTTAATTATTCATCTGTGATGGACCCCTGCCTTAGCCCCCAACCTCCCTGATCCCCCCCCAAACAGCTCTCTAACCCTCCCAACCTACCTATTTGCCACCAAAAATACTAATAGGATCTGCTAGGGTAGGGGGATGGGGTTATTGGGGGGGAAGCTACACTACAGAAAACTATGTATTTAAGAAAAAAAAGAAAAAAAACCTCTCTTTTTTTGGGAAAACTGGGTACTGGCAGACAGCTGCCAGTACCCAGTTTTCCCAAAAAAAGAGAGGTTGTTTTTTTTTTCTTTTTTTTTTTCTTAAATACATAGTTTTCTGTAGTGTAGCTTCCCCCCCCCAATAACCCCATCCCCCTACCCTAGCAGATCCTATTAGTATTTTTTTTTAAAAAAAAACGTTTTCTGCCCCCCTCTCTCTTCTTTAATCATTGGTGGCAGTGGTTGCTGCGCGCGCGCGCGCACACACACACACATGCATGCGCGCGCGCCCCCGCAGGCCCCCCTCCGCACGCTCCCAGCATCCGGCGTGCACAAAGCACTTGCAGGAACCGAATTCCGGGTAGCGATGGGCCACCCACCCACCTCCCTTGAAAGCTGCCACCCACCAACGAACGGCACCATCGCTAATGGTGCAGAGAGGGCCACAGAGTGGCTCTCTCTGTATCGGATGCTTGTTAAAGGGTATTGCAGGATGCCTCAATATCGAGGCATCACTGCAATACCCTGAGAGCTGCTGGAAGCGATTGCGATCGCTTCCAGCACTCTCTTAAACAACTGACGTACCGGGTACGTCCATTGTCACTAACTGTTAGTTTTTGCAGGACGTACCTGGTACGTCAGTTGTCATTAAGGGGTTAAAGGGACACTGAACCTATTTTTTTTCTTTCTTTTGTGATTCAGATAGAGCATGTAATTTTAAGCAACTTTCTAATTTACTCCTATTCTCATTTTTTCTTTGTTCTCTTGCTATCTTTATTTGAAAAAGAAAGCATCTAAGCTAAGGAGCCAGACGATTTTTGGTTCAGACCCTGGACAGCAATTGTTTATTGGTGCTGTCCAATCATCAAGGACAACCCAGGTTGTTCACTAAAAATGGGCCGGCATCTAAACTTACATTCTTGCTTTTCAAATAAAGATACCAAGAGAATGAAGAAAATTTGTTAATAGGAGTAAATTAGAAAGTTGCTTAAAATTGCATGCTCTATCCGAATCACTAAAGAAAAAATTTGGGTTCAGTGTCCTTTTTAATTTTGTTAATTCATGTGGTACTGTACATGCTGATGTATTTCCCAACACCTCCTTTAGCAAAGGATAACAAGAGAATGAAGCAAATTTAGTAATAGAAGTAAATTGGAAAGTTGTTTGAAATTGTATATTCTATCCGAAATCATGAAAAAACATGTTTGGGGTTTCCTGTTTCTTTAAGGTTCAGGTCAATGTAGATAATAAAGAATAGATATATATTTCAAAATTTCATATGTGTTAGAATATCATTTAAAAATAAATCAGTTTTAACAGCTGTAGATTTAGTTGTGGTACATAATTATTTAAGCAATTGTAAGCTAATTTACCTGACCAGTATTTTTTTTTAAAAAAAAGGTGACGCTTCTAGATGCAGTAGCTTTTAATAATTTATGTTGGGGTGTTATTCTAAAAAGCTTAGTTAAGCACAGAGTGTTATTAATTAATTTTCCTGGATTAATAATTAAACAATTAGAAGTCTAATTATTTCTAATTTTAACGCGGATTGTGACAAATGACAAAACAAGCTAGTTAAGGAAATGAATATATTTAGAGTTATGAGTTTTGATTATTAAATAATGCTTTGAGCCTAGGGAGAAATCAAAGGAACATTAAATAGATATTAGCAATTAAAACATTTTTACCTTTGGTTGTAATAGTCTTACTCTGAGATCAATACTTTCTGCATGCTCCAGGTTACTGTATCAGAGCTCAGATAGGAGATTATTGGTATGTACCCACAATGCACATACACATCTATCAGCCAAACTCATACAAGAAGCATATGCAATGATTAGCTTTCCCATATTGGGCTAGTTTACAAGTAAAGCAGTATTTTGCGCTTATGCTAGAGCGCTAATTGTGCTAGAAGTAAAGTTTTTGTGCGTGTCGCTTTGCACTGTTATTAGTAAAAGGTTATTGCTCTTGCGCTAACCTGACGTGCACTAACAGGTTACTTCTAGTACGATTAGACTGTCGCGCAAAAGATAACTCTTCCACCATAGAAGTCAATGGAGAAAAGAAAGTGGAAAAAAAAACCTGACTTGCATGCTAACCTGATCGCATATTCTCATACGCGCTAACCCGACATAAAAATATAAATATTTAACATTCCAGTGTTCTTAAAGGGACACTAAACCCAAAAATTTTCTTTCGTGATTCAGAAAGAGAATTCAATTTTAAACAACTTTACCATTTACTTCTATTATCTAATATGCTTTATTTTTTAGATATCCTTTGTTAAAAAAATAGCAATGCACATGGGTGAGCCAATAGAACGAGGCATCTATGTGCAGGCACCAATCAGCAGCTACTGAGCCTATCTAGATATGCTATTCAGCAAAGAATATCAAGAGAATGAAGCAAAATAGATAATAGAAGTAAATTAGAAAGTTGTTTAAAATGGCACGCTCTATCTAAATCACGAAAGAAAAAATGTGGGTTTAATGTCCCTTTAACATAGAAACATAGATATTCATGGCAGATCAGAGCTATAGGCCCAGCAAGTTTGCCCGATATTTCCTAAAAGTATAAACTCATCTAGTTTGTAGGATAGACTTATGCTTGTCACAGGCATTATTAAAGTCCTCCACAGTGTTTGTTATTACTACTGCTTGTGGAAGTTTATTCCCTCATCTAACTCTGCATTAACATCTTTCTCAATCTTACAGTCCTCACCTCCTGTTTCTCAACCTCCTACCTTTCTAGATTGTAAATTCCCACGGGAATAGGGCCCTCAATTCCTCCTGTACGTGTTTATAAACTTGTCTCTTACAAGTTTGATGTCATTGTTTTATTTAAATGAATTGTACTCATGGACAGCGCTGCGGAATATGTTGATGCTTCATAAATAAAGTATAATAATAATAATAATGAATCAATCACCCTTTCTATAAAGAAGTGTTTCCTCAAATTACTCCTGAATATACTACCCTTTAGCTTGAGATCATGACCCCTTGTTCTTTTACTTTTTTATATAAAATACTTACTGGCTCAGTTTTACTAAGCCCTTTGATATAGTTGAAAGTTGTTATCATATCACCTCTTTCCTTCTCTCCTCTAAGTTATACATTTTTAGGTCATTGAGCCTCTCCTGGTATGTTTTATTTTTTAGACCATGTGCCATTATGTTAGCCTTCCTTTTCATAGATTCAAGTTTGTTTATATCCTTCTGAAGATATGGTTTCTCCTAATGATCTGTAAAGTGGCATAAGAACCTTACTATTTCTGCTGCAAATACCTCTACCAATACATGCAACTTCATGCTGTACTACATTGTTTACTACATTTTAAATAATCTGAAATAATAATCCCCAGGTCCCATTCCTCATTTGTAACAGTCGGTAAAGTGTCATTGAGTCTGTAATTAACATTTGTATTTTTCTTTCCTAAATGCATAAAAATAGCAGAGTATGTTTATTTAACATATATATATATATATATATATATATATATATATATATATATATATATATATATATATATATATATATATATACAATGTGTTAAATGTCCATTTAAATAGGATTGACTTTAAGAGTGTGCCTTTCTGCCAACTTGAGATTTGTTCATTCACTACATAGAAGGAACTAAATAATGTATGTGACTGTTTAAATGGCATCGATTTGAAAGATAAACATCAGTGTATTTCTTTATTTTCCACTGTCAGATGTTATTCTTACCATGAGCTGGTATGGACAGACATATTTTGATTGTGCTGTCTATTCCAATGTTACCTGTTTAACTTTATCATATTGTTTCTGAAAGATTACCAAGTATAGCTTTTCTTAGACTTGAGCAGCTAAGAATCAGTGGTGCAATAAATGTAGCAAATAAAAGTTGTCGTTTTTTTAGGTAATGGTGTTTTACTTTTTATCTACTTACCCTCACTGAAGAGCAAATAACATTTTACATTTTTGTCTATAGCAACAAATTAGTTCATAACCAAAGTCCAGAGCTACAATCTTTTTGGGTGTGCACATGACATAGAGAGAGATCCTCAGTAAATTTAACAATAGATACAGTCAGATATTCCAGTGTTACAATTAATATTCAGAGCTGTTGACATTAGTATGCATTAGAGAAGTGCATTTGTCTCATTATGACTGCAAATTTGTAATAAAAATTGGATATTTGTTTTGTTTTAACCAACATGCACCAACAAAATTTAAAGGAAATTAAAAAAAATATTGACATTTTCATTTGTTTTCCTTAGTATATACAAAAAGTAACTTGAACACTCAAATAAGGAGCTGGATATCCCAATTGGGTAACAATTACAGTCTATAAAAGCTGTGGTGTAAATAAGGGCCGGTATCAAATTCACATGGATACATTACATGGGAAATCTCATTAGCAGAAAGTTAAATATTGACCTTATCGCTGCCTCCTGGACTTCGCCTGGTCTTAGGGTAGAAGTAGGCGACTTGACTACTGCTGTGTCCTCCGTGGGCAACTCTTGCCTCAGTCCGATAAGTATTTGGGTTATCGGCGTGTTCCTCGGCCTTCAGCTTCCCATACCCTCATCAGCCGTCTACAGGGGCGCAGTTTCGAATCGTCCAATCAAGACGTCCAATCCTCGATCTTTTTGAATGATGTCAACGGCCCCAAACAGCTCAAACTGTGTTTGCGTCTCAGACTAAAACCTGGGTTCGTGGTCTGTATGATCGCTGCAAAAGTTGTGCTGACACTAGGGGTTACTCACAACGATATGGCAAAAAGAATATAAGAGCACCGGCTGAGAGAGAGGTTTAAAATTCAAGCTTCCTTTATTACACAAGTCCGTGTCAATTTTAAAATTCCACATACACAGCACAAAGTGGAAGGAAAATGAAGGTACAGAGTGGTCAGCAAGTTTGCAACTGATGCGTTTTGGCTAGAAAGCCATACTCATAAACTGCTACTTGCCACAATATAATTTTCAAGCTTTAAAAGAAACAGACCACTTCCGATTGGGTAACCCATTAATTAATTAGTTACACACTTTCTTGGGTAAGTGTCCTCATGCACAGTATTTAAAGGGACAGGCTACCATAGAATTGTTATTATTTTAAAAGATAGATAATCCCTTTATTACCCATTCCCCAGTTTTGCATAACCAACACAGTTATTTTTTAGTATACTTTTTACCTCTGTGATTACCTTGTATCTAGGAACCTTCTTCCAGCCCCCTGATCACATGACTGTGAATGTTTATTATCTATTGTCTTAAATTTAGCATTGTTTTGTGCTAAATCTTAAATAACCCCCTGTGCCTGAACACAGTGTTATCTATATGGCCCACGTGTACTTTCTGTCTCTTTGTGTTGAAAAGAGATTTAAAATGCATGTGATAAGAGGCAGCCCTCAAAGGATTAGCATATGAGCCTACCTATATTTAGTTTAAACTAAGAATACCAAGAGAAAAAAGCAAATTTGATGATAAAAGTAAATTGGGAAGTTGATTAAAATTAAAAGTCCTATCTGAATAATGAAAGTTTAATTTATACTAGACTGTCCCTTTAACCATTTCCTCATTCTCTCTCTATCTTACGGCTTATCCTACCTTGCTTTATTTTAAGCTAAGGGTTCAATGTTTGAATTCATTCTCATGCTTAGCATATAGCCTACGGTTACTACTTTTAAATAAGTTTTATCAACCTGCAAACATTGCAATCTCTCTGTAATACATATTTTGTCCATGGTAAGGACATTAAAAAACATATGCCCAACTGTTAGTTTAATATTTGTGTAAAAGATGTAAAAAAAATGTGTTGCCAAACATATGTGTTTATGGCGCATATAACCTAACTTGTAGCCTGTTGCCAGTCAACAGTTAATCATTGCAAGTTCTAAACAAGTTTTCACATTCCCATCTACACCTTGACACTTATATAAAACTGTTCTGCTCACATCATATTCCATATATTTAGCATATTGTCTCTATAATTAAATGCTTTGTGTAATAGAAATAAAAATGTGATAAATGTAGCCTTATACGCAAACCATAAATTGTACCTAGGAAAAGATGTTCATAATGTTTTATCCATAATCATATTTTTACCAGAAATTAATGAGGTCATAATCTGAATTGAAGCCTTTTGGTAGCCTTGTTTTGAAGTTTAAAAATCAAAAAGACTTCCTGACGACCTAAAAGCCTCTTTCTATCTCCTCCCCTTGTGGGTTGGGATACTTTTTCTATAGCTGTCCAGACAAAGGTTTTTGTACCCTTATTGTGCTCAGTTGCAAAGTGCCCTTCTTAATTGTGAATAGGTGTTCCCTTATCCTAGATCTGACCTCTCTTGTTGAAAGCCCTACATACTTTTTCTGGCATTCTGTGCATGTTATTAAATAAATAACAAAGGTAGACCTACAATTCATGCAGGTACGTTTCTGAAACTCTTGTCCTGTAAATGTCAAAATAAACTGGGCCCCTGTGTCTACTTTTTTTACAGGCTACACAGTTTGAGAAGTGGCACTTATACATGCCTCTCGTAGTGAGCCATGAAGACTGAGGGGACTCCTTATTTTGGTAATTTTGTAGGGGAAACCAAATTTCCAATGGATTTCTTTTTCTTGTATGTGAACTAGCATCCTTTTATGTTCAAACCAGATAAATCATTATCCGCCCTTAGTATAGGAAGATGTTTTCTAATGACATTACAAATTTCATTATATTGGTTACATATTTTGAAAGAAAACAAATTGAAGTGGGACATTTGGACATTAGAAAGTTATACCAAAATGAATATAATACTGAGGGGTCTTAGACTCAACAAATATCCTACTTTCACAACAGAAGACAAGGCTTTTATAAAACAGTGAAATGAGGCATTGTCCGACTGCTCATTCAGATTGATGCAGTTATTCATTGTCCGACTGCTCATTCAGATTGGTGCAATATAAGTCACATCAGTTACATAACATCAAGAATGAGAGAGCTCTTATACAGGATGAATTAAACAAAAGATGTGAGCATAGTAGTTACTGTAGGTTTGATCACACACTACAGGGTATAGTGGCTGAGGCCAAAAAAATGCTCCTTGAAATCAAGCACTCCAAATACATCAGGGACCAGTCAGATTATACAAATAACATGGTCTATATCTGGAATAGGAAGGAGAGATTTCAAACCAGAAGGGAGTTTAATTAGAGGAGCAATTTTGATTTTAGGGGACGAGGCAGAAGGAACAGGAATCAACAAGCCCAACAACAAACAATTACAGGCCCAATTGGTTATATCCAACAGGTTGTAAGACCAAAAGAAGCAGTTCAACCACCAGTATCTATATTCAAAAACACCTATAGTATTCCATACGTAGAAAGCTCACACACTATAGGTAATCCTGATAAAATTTAGAGATAAGAGATGAATCAGGTTTTTTCAATCCCCCAACCAAAATCAAACAGGGGGGGTGAGATACAGCAGGACCCTCAAGGGGGCGATACCCACTAATGACATATCAGAAGCAGACCCACTACCAATAAAAAATGTTATCAACTTGTCATCACATCCTTTGAGTGATTTGGAAATTAAAATACTAGGATTGGGATTAGGATTTGTACCCACAAACTCATTTAATCTGTTTGATACACTTTTGGATGTGAACAAATTGACAGGAAAACTCTCTCTCCAAAAGCATTTTTCCTCATCCAGAAGGGGTTCCACTTCACACCTGTCATCGGGGAGCATGATGGTGGTACAACCTAGCTCTGACCAGACTAGAGATACAGAGAAATTAATCTTCCAGGATCTTTGTGACATGGGTACATTGGAATTATGGGCTGATAAAAGTGCAGGTATTGCAATCAATAATGATTCCAATATACACAAACCAAGGCTAAAAAAGCTTCTACCTTTTAACCCATACATATTCTGGGCAATACAATTGAGAAATTCCAGAAGAGGATTTAAACTGATTTTACCACATTGTAATATAAACAAAATACCACTAGAGAGAATCTATCACATAGGGAGAAAGAGGCACTCCACAAACTGACAGAGAATAAGAATTTGGTGATAAGGAGGGTTCAGTGGTAGTGCAGCACAGGACAGATTTTGTCAAAGATGCCCTGAGACGGTTATCCAACACACATGATTATAGGGTCTTGAATTCAGATCCCACAAATATTTTCAACAAGAAATTAAGGAATTTAGTTGATGATGGTGTAGAACAAGGCTTCATAGACAAGGATACTAGTGAGTATTTGATAGTAAAGCACCCCATGATACCTATATTCAACCACATACCAAAGGTACACAAAAGTACAGAAAATGTGGTATGGAGACCAATAGTCAGTGGCATTGGGTCTTTTTGGAACATTTATCAGAGTGGTTGGACCTAATCTTGCAATCTATGGTTTTGTATCTTTGGAGCCATGTGGGGGACACAAAGCATATTTTGCAACTTGTGTCTGATATTGAATGGAAAAATGAATATACATGGCTCACTGTAGATGTCCAATAAGGATACAAAAACCTTTGTCTGGACAGCTATAGAAAAAATATCCCAACTCACAAGGGGAGGAGATAGAGAGAGGCTTTTAAGTCGTCAGGAAGTCTTTTGGATTTTTAAACTTCAAGCAAGGCTACGAAAAGACTTCAATTCAGATTATGACCATTAATTTCTTTTAACAATATGATTATGGATAAAGCATTATGAACATTGTTTTCTAGGTACAATTTATGGTTTGCGTATAAGGCTACATTTATCACATTTTTATTTCTATTACCCAGATCACTAAATTATAGCCACAATATGCTAAATAAAATATATATATAAATAATGTGTCAAGGTGTAGATGGAATGTGAAAACTTGTTTAGAACTGTCAATGATTAATGGTTCCACCAGAAAGGTTCAGTAGACTGACAACAAGCTACAAGTTAGGTAATAGTCGCCATAAACACATATGTTTAGCAACAACAATTTTTTTTAACATTTTTTACACAAATATTAAACAGTTGGGCATATGGTTTTTAATGTCCTTGCCGCAGACAAAATATGTATTATGGATAGATCGCAATTTTTGCTGGTTGATAAAACTTATTTAAAAGTAGTAACCGTGGGCTATATGCTAAGCATGAGAATGAATTAAAACATTGAACCCTTAGCTTAAAATAAAGCAAGGTAGGATAAGCCATAAGATAGAGAGAATGAAGAAAGGGTTACATGCTGTGCATGAGGACACATCCAAGAAAGTGTGTAATTAATTAATTAATGGGTTACCCAATCGGAAGGGGTTTGTTTCTTTTAAAGCTTGCAAATTTTATTGTGGCGAGTAGCAGTTTTTGAGTACGGCTCTCTAGACAAAATGCGTCAGTTGCTAACTTGCTGACCACTCTGTACCTTCATTTACCTTCCACTTTGTGCTGTATATGTGGAATTTTAAAATTGACATGGATTTGTGTAATAAAGGACGTTTGAATTTTAAACCTATCTCTCAGCCGGTGCTCCTGTATTCTTTTTACCATATCGTAGATCCTTAGTAACCCGGTCGGCACTAACAGGAGGCTTTGCACGGCAGCTCCCAGGGCCTGTGCTAAAGGAGAAGGTCCTTCAGTGCAGGCACTGGACGCCGCCGCGCTAATCCTCCTTTAATGTGGCCGGGGCTCTGTGAAGAGGAAGTGCGGGTTAGCGCAGCTCTCCAGTGCACAAAAGGTAAGTAAAAAGTTACACGTGAACTTTTTCACCTGCAGATTTTAAACATTTACATTAGTTTAACGAAAATGAATGTAAATGTTTAAAGAATATTCATTATTTGTTTCTTTTTCAACAAAACTAATACCAAATAGTGCAGCCAACGAGTATTCAGGGAAACAAATTTCCCTGAATATTTGTTACAAAAAATGTGGATGATCTCTCTATATGCATTATTTTCAACTTTGGATTGTTGTTTTTTGTTTGTTTTTGGGTATTTAAAGAATTATTTTCCAGTACATTCAAAGAGCCACATAAGTATTTCTGCTGGGTCTTATTCTATTACTGAGGTAGCAAATATCAAATAGAGAGATACTTAACTCAAAGATTGAAAGATTTAACTATTAGAAAACTATTTTCAGCAGTTATTTTTGTTTTTTTCTTTGTAGTTAAACTCCATTCATAATGACTTATTTTTGTTTTCCCTACTATCTCTATGCACCATTTACTTAAATAGCCAATATCATTATTTTTTTTACTTGCACATCAGCATGGCGCATATTTCCACTAAATACACACATATGAGCCCTTTTGGAAGAAGGGGATCTTGCTAAATTAAAAATTCATTTTATAGAAAGATATTTTAAATCTTGATGTTTTATAAAATTTTCCATTAGAGAATATGTTTTCAGATATATAATCCATTTCCTTTCTCTGTACAGTTTAGTGTAAATTTGCCATCATTGTATGTCTGAATCCAAATGCATATGTGCACTATTGTGTGCATTTGATTCAGATTTAAATGTATTCTCTTATACAGAGATGTTAAAATCATGATATATTTTTCCATTCTTTGGCAGTATTTAGGATTAGGTCTGGAGCCCCCTTTGTAGAGGTCTCTCAAGAGTCACTCTCATCGCATGTCCACTGAATACTTCACGTATAACTTACTTATAATGCTTATGTACACATTAAAACTGTATTAGAAAGCTAAACTATTTATTTGTACATCAAAACTATAGGACCAGTCTTCTCTAGAATTTTTATTGTAAAAGATTTAGATAATCCCTTTATTACCCATTCCCCAGTTTTGCATAACCGACATTGTTAAACTAATATACATTTTACCTTGCATCAAAGCCTCTGCAGACTGCCCCCTTATTTCAGTTCTTTTGACAGACTTGCATTTTAGCCAATCAGTGCTGACTCCAAGGTAACTAGCACTGTCTAGCTGTAAAAAACTTTCAAAGGGTAAGATGCAGCCTTCAAGGGCTTAGAAACTGGCATATGTGCCTACCTAGGTTTAGCAATGAACACCAAGAGAACCAAGCTAATTTGATGATAAAAGTACATTTGAATGTTGTTTAAAATAGCATGCCCTATCTGATTCATGCAAATTTAATTTTGACAAGACTGTCCCTTTCTCTGCTTTGAATACACTAAAAACGTATTTATTTATTTCTAAAATGTTTTACCAGGAAAACCCACATTGTGATTTCTCTTGTTTTCAAGTATGTCCCGGGATATAACAGTAATACATTACATATTGTACAAATCGTTACATTTTTACATAGCTAAACACAGACGCAAGATAGGTCTTTTTATAATTTACAGCCTTTATAGGATTGATTTGTTTGTAAAGATAGAGAGAGGTTTCTTTTCAAGGATCGCAGGTTGCCAGAGGATTTGGTGTTTTTTGGGAGGTTATTCCACAGTTGAGGAGCTCTAAATGAGAATACTGTCCGACCAGCTTCCTTGTTTTAATGGGGAATAGAGAGTAGAGTGCAAGAAGAAGTCATAGGGGTAGTAGGAGCAGGGGTGAGCATACTACTCAGGTAGTGTGGGCTTTTTTAGAAAAGAAGAAAACTTCTAGAGTCAATTGATAGCTACTGTAGTTCTTTTAACATATAACAATGATGAGTTTTGTAATCACATTGCAGGACAAATCGGCATAACGAGTTATAGTGAGTTGTATGTTTACTGACATGGATCTGAGGCAAACATAAACATAGTAAATGAGTTTGAAAGAAGAGAGAATAAGTTTAGTAGATGAGGTTGAAAAAAGAGAGAAGTGCATAAAGTTAAACTTATTCAGATCCTACTTCTCCAATTGAGCTTAAATTAATTCTATTAAAAGGTGACCCATTTAACACAAGCAACCATATTCCTGAATTCTGTTCTAGCCAGAACTCTAAGCCATTTTTAAATGTATCCAAGGTATTGACATGTACTACCTCATTAGGCAATGAGTTGATCTTAAAGTGAAAAAAACATTTACATTGCTGGAGATTTAACATTATCCTTTTTATAGGCAAGATGCTTGGAGGGTCTGTAAGCAGTGCATATATTGTAGTCCTAATAGGATACAGGTGCCTGATTTTAGTTAAAACTACTTAAGCCAGAAGCCTTGTTCTCAGGTTACCACAGTCAGGGGAGAGATTCTGAACCTGCAGGACATGTGGATGAGAGCTAAAAGCTACCTGGTCTCTTAATGAAAGAGTACTGATTTTTGAAAAATTACAAATAAAAGGATTTTTGATTTACTTAAAACTCTGCCCTGTTCTTCTGAAATAAACCCAGCAGTGGCACACTATCACAGGGCTCTTGTCACAAATCCTTTCCTTGTAATAAGCAGAACTTCTGATAACTCTGAATATATTTATATAAAGTAATCGTGTCACCTTTCTACCGAAAACAGACCCAGTTTGGCTTACCTCTCCTAATAGTTTAAATTCTTCCTTCCCCTTATTAGATTTGTGGCCCTTCTCTCAACTCTTTCTAACTCTACAATTGCTTTTTTTTTAGATTGGTCCCCAGAACTGCACTCCATACTCAAGGTGAGGTCTTGCCAGGGATTTATATAGCGACAGAATTATGCTTTCCTCCCTTGCATCAATGCCTCTTTTAATACATGCTAGCTCTTGCAACCCTGCTAACTGCAAGTCACGAAGAAGAGGTCATAAAACCACTAGTTAACCTCTTAATTTCCATCAGAGGTGACAGGGTCTGCTCTTGGATGGCCAATGAATTTTCTTGTGCAGTAGTAACTGTGAAATCTTGTCTGTCCATCTAAGTTTAAATGTGGCCCACAAAATAAAAACTCCCCTAGAGTGTCTAATATGGAGCAGACAACACTGCAAAACAAAAAAACAGGCCATATATACATTTCAACAATGTCTTGATAATACCAGACAAGATAATTTGTCAGACTTCTATTGTTCTCCTACCAACACCTTCTTTTGCATGCAGGTGGATCCTGCTTCTCCCTTCCCTCTTACCTTCTATAGGAGTTATATGCTGTTCCATCTTGACTGACTCTGGGTCGCTGTTATGCCAGGATGAGTCTATCTGGGAGACTCTGAATACTCCAGTCTGTTCTACAAGCATTTTGAATTGAGCAGTGCTTACTGCGAGTTCATTTCTAACATCTGCTTGTGAACCATAGGAGGCACCTCTCTTTTTTATTTTGTCTTGGAACTTCTTCAAATTGAGCTAACATCAAATTGACATCAATAATGATCTTGTGTCAATCTTATTGCAAAAATAAAGCTTTATTTTCTATGGCATGATTTTGTCATAAATATGAAGTCATATTTTGGCCTGTTTATAGGCAACTTGCATTTATACAGATGTTTTTTGTTGATGTGTAATTGGGAATTTGCTGCCTACTGTACCAAATGATTATTTTATGTGAAATTCGGTCAATGCATTCAAAATAATTTTTGAAGTTAATTTTAAAGATACAAGGACACCATGTCAAAGACATGGAATCTGATACTGCAGCTAAAGAATAAACTGTGCACTACATTGTCTAAATTAGGGAAGTAAGAAATTACAATTTATCTTGCTGTTAAAATAAGCAACATAAAAGAAAGTGGTTATTTTTGTGCTTCTTGAATGAGTTATCTGAAGGATATTAACCCCTTGAGCATAATGGGCATAGGTAGTTTGCCCAGTGTACTGTGTTGACGTAGTACTACCTATGTCCAACACCGTGGTGCATGCTATGGTCCCTAAAGTCAGCTTTGACAGTGAAGACTGCAGCTTGGGGCAGAAGGCATCTGTCTTCATATGGTAACGAAGTGCTGATTGTGCTCCCTTACCATATGAAGCCAGATTGCCTATCGATACAGACAATGACACAGACAGTTTTTAAACTATACGATCATTTTCACTACAGAAAAAAATATATAAATAAAAGTTACAAAATGATACTGGTGTTGACCAGGGGGGAAGGGGGAAATAACATAAAGCTTTTTGGGAGGTATCAAGGGGTGTAGGAGAATGAGGAGGGATCCAATTTTAATTTAACTGCATTTAATAGACACTACTATAAAGAATAATATGTACAGATACTGATATAAAAATCCCAATTTAGCACTGTTGATGAGGTTAGGTTGGGACCCCCACTGAAAGGGGCTAAGAGAAGACCCTCCCCTGCATATGAAAAGACCCATTATACAAACAGAAGCAGTCTGAAGTCTGTATTAATCAGTATACATCTTAAACTTTGCGGTTTGGTTAGTCTGAAATCAGCACAATGTTATTTAAATATAAGCAAAACTATACATTTTTACAAAAATACACCCAGATGGGCTGTATAAATGGATCATCTACAAAACATTTATGCAAAGAAAAATCTAGTGTACAATGTCCCTTTGACAGTTTTTTTTTTTTTTTTTTTTTTTTTTTTAAAAAGCCCTGCAATTAGCAGCCTTTTAAATACCAAAACACATAGGAAAAGCCATGCATGTCTACCATTTATGAATAAAGGAGATCCTAGGGAAGCTTTTATAACTATTTGTTTTATGACTGCAGTAGCTGTGTGTAAATAATTTCAGTTAGAAACCCAAGTTTGTGAAAAAAAACATTTTTTATATATATGTTCGTATTTGGCATTCAAGTGGCAGATTGAAATATACCACATTGGGTCTAGATCAATACCTTGAGTTGTATACTTTAAAAATATATATAGTTTTATTGGTTAATTAAGATAATTTAGGCAGTTATGCTATAGCAAAAGACGGTTACCCCATTGAATAATTTTAGACACAACTGCAGATAAAGACATTAAATTGATTAAAAAAAAAAATTAACAAAAATATGTTTGATCTTATCTGAATCAAAGGGTGCCAATTAACAAATTCTTTTTTTCTACAGGTGGAAAGCTACAGGGTTTTTTTTCGTGGAATGTAATAATTAATAATATTGTTTTTTCATTTTTTGGTAACATTACATAATTTTCTTAATAAATAGCTAGTTGAAACTGTCATGCACTGAAAGCTCTTTCCATGCCCCCCCCCCCCCCCAAAAAAAAATAAAAAAAAAAATATCTGAAATTCCCAGTAGCAAAGGGGCTAAATAACTGACATTTTTAGGAACATATTAAAGATTTTTAATTATGCTTATTGCAGATAGATAATTAAACATTTTAATTTTAACACATTATGGAGCCAGATTACAAGGGGAGCAGTATTTAAAGAGACATTAACTGTAAAATTGTTTTTATATTAATGTATAAGACTTGTTATACCAGTTGTAGAGTGTAAAATGTATGAGAAATTGCATTTTTAGGTTTATTTGTGTATATAAAGTAGCTAGTTTTGTGCTTTTAGACCACTGCCTATTACAATGGGTTGAGTTTCAGGTAATATCGTGCCTCATTATATTATCACTTTGTGTACACACACATTCTTCCTTATCTTATATTTGTCTGAAAAAACAAAGCTCAATACTTAGAGAGAACAATTGAGAATTAACATTGTACTGCACCCCACTGGGAGTGTAATTTCTTCTGATGGCTGTGTTTACTAAGGCTATTAAATAGCCTATACTCCAGTATACAAACGTTTACTTAAGGTATGGATACCACAGGCTAAATCAGTTATTTAAAATGCCAAAATAGGGGTAAAGGAGCTACTTTTTTGGATGAACTGTCCCTTTAACGCTAACTCCGCTATAAGTAAGCTTTTTGTACATGCCTGGAAGCAGTCTTATTACAAGTTGTAGAAGTCAATGGAGCAAAAAAAAGTGGTTTTCCACACAAACCTGATTGCATATTATCAAATCTGCTAACCCAACATAAAAATATGGATATTTTACATTTCAATGTTCTTCACATAGAAGAATATGTTCTATTTATTTATAAATACATTTTTATTTATATATATATATATATATATATATATATATATATATATGTTTTAATATATATGGGACTATCTATTTAAAAATACATAGAACATATTCTGCTATGTGCAGAACATTGGAATGTGAAATATTTACAGTAAATACACAGTATAACACTTTTTTTAAACATGAATATTGCATTAATATGCTTTTACATGTTTTCATCTACTTTTTAAAAATAAATATATATATATATATATATATATATATGTCTATAGGTGTGTACACATATACATATTTAGACATGGGTATGTATGTATCACTATGTTAAAGCCCTTTGCCTTTTTTTTTCTCTAAGCACCTGAGACCTTATATCTTTGAGCCCTTATAACTTTTTTTGTGCAATATTTTTTTAAATACTTTTATTAGATGGTGTTGTTATGAGTGTAACTGTACTTTGTAATGTGTTTTTGATGTTCTTTTTCTTGAAACAGTTAACCTGAGCTCTGAGGATGCACTATGCCGACACGCATTAACTTCAATTGCGCTCAAGTGATTGCGTTTACTTTCAACTTGTAATACTAGCAATAAACCCGACGCGCTCAAACACAGTCAATAAACTCCTTCTTGCTTTTGCTTAGCTGAGTGCTTCATTCGTAATCTGGCCCTATGTGAGGTGCTGGCTATAACCAGTTTTATTTGTTAGTGATTGACTGTGAATCATTTATTTGTGCATTAATGCTTATTACAGTACAGTTAGCACTGAAATAGTACTGTGAGTGACACCTGAATTATCTATGGTGTCTAAAAGGCACAAATGTGAGAGAAGTATTTTTTTTTCTAGCTGTAACAGGCACCCACCGCTTCCCATTCACCCCACATCTACTATGTCTAATGACAAATCCTGCCCTGAAAATATTTTAGAAACAAAAGGGGTATGAATGGGGGGGGGGAAGAGACAATCGGCCCATTACATATATTAGAGTGGACTGCTTTTTTTTTGCATTTTTATTTGTGTTTTTTTTTTTTTTTAAACATTTTTTGTGAGCAAATTTGTTCTATACAGAAGGAAGATAATGGTTGTGAGATAGATGTGGCTCTATTAAAGTGACATTAAACACTAAATACATGGTACAAACATAGGCCTGAGGTTATGCCCCGCCTCCCTCTAATCATAGGTGCCATCATGTTAGGATCTGCCTTTCACTACATTCCAGTGCTGGCCTGTTTGCACATGTGCAGTAACTGTACTTCAGATACCTGCAGTGTAACCTATAATTCCCTACCATTCCTATATTGACTCCTCCCAACCGCTATTTCCTTATTCTCTAGTCTGTGGCGTATAGAGCGGTCCCATACGCTCTATACATGTGTCCAAAGTGCGTTCACGATGCTCCATTGAACTGCGTCTGCCCAAATCAACAATTTATATACCTACTGCGCATCCGCTAATCAGCTAATCGTATTGGAGCCATGTGTAGGAAGCCTATTGCGTATTATGTGAACATAATATCAATAGGCATGTTATGAAACGGGAGCGTGCGTCAATTCCAAGATTAAGAACTAAATCATAGTGCATGCGCAGATCATCCGGGAGACGGATGACGTAGTTTGACATAGTTTGGCGGTCACCTAAGGGCCAGATTTTCAATAGGTTAATCAAAAAACGTGACCAACACTGAAAAAAAACAACGACAAAAACGGTTGAATTTGTGGACCAAGAAAAAGTGAGTAAAAATGTTGATAACTTAATTTAGACTCAAAATTAGAAAAGAATTATGAATGAAACTCATATTCATTTTGAGGAACCAATATTAATAAAGTTCTACATCAAGGTAACTTTACCTTCACTTTAACTGAATTATGCAGAAACAAAAAAAGTGCAAACCCTGATGTGTTTAATGGGGATGTTCTCATAAAAGTTTACTTTACTATAAACATTAAACCAGGGTTTGACAAATCCAGGAAATAGTTCTATATTCCTCATGGTTCCCTTTGGTGTGATACTTAGATATCATATGGGTTTACACTGTCAAAGCATGAACTGATGGTTGTACTCAGTGCTTATTCCTTTGGTACTTTTCATTTTTATGTAATTAGGCTACAGTTTATTCCTTTGTGCAAAAATATTCAAATATAAATAATAAAACAATTCCTACTACATTTCCCACATATCATACAGCATTTATATTTTTCTAGACCTTTCTTATTGTAATCCATTTTCTACTTGCTCACATATGTTTTTCATTTGCAAACTCCGCTAATTTACTGCTCCTAGGCTTCCTTGTCTTAAACACTGCACATTATTCAATCTTACTTTCCATTTTCATTAAGTAGACTAGCACATAAATCAATATGGAGACTTTTGTCAACACCCAAAAAATGGTTCCTTCACTAACAGTTTACTACCTCATAAACAATCATTAAAGTTTACTCAGCATTTTTACTAACTCAGCTTTACAGAAGTAAATGCTTTACTGTGCTATGTAAACTACCCTCAAACTATCCGCAAAGGTAATCAAAGATTATCACAAACATTAAAGAGATATGAAACAAAAAAAAATTCATACAGAGCATACCTTTTTAAAAAAGAATTTAATTTACTACTGCTTTGTTCCCATGATATTCTGTGTTGAAGAGATACCTAGGTAGGCATCTAGAGCACTACATGGCTCTTGCAAATGCAAAACCGCTGCATATAGTGCTCCAGAAATGGCCCGGCTCCTAAGCCTTACATTCCTGCTTTTAAAGTAAAAATAGCAAGAGAACGAAGAAAATTGATAATAGGAATGAACCAGAAATTTGCTTGAAATCGAAGTCTCCATCTGAATCATGAAAGAAAAGATTGGGTTTGATGTCCCTTTAACATATTTAACTTGTTTTATTATACTGACTCAGCTGCCACTGCATACAAACATATACACACAAGACTAACAAATACCTCCTATCTCATTCCCACAGCTGTAAAAACATTCTATGCCAGGGTCTCACCTCAGGCCAGATTTTTATAATGTGGGACAAGACAATGTTACAGGGGTCAGGATGCCTGAAAATATTGATAGCCTAGATTACAAGTGGGTAGTGCTATGGTTCTCTAATATCACTAGAGCACAATCCATATTCTCCCAATTTTACTCCCATGTTACAAGTTGAAAGTAAAAGGTTAGCGATCGAGCGTAAGCCTTCGATGTGCGGTCGATAGCACGGCCCCGCTAATCCCTCAACTAATAGTCTTCTATGGGACACGTTATAAAACACAAGTCTGGCTTTCACTTGAATGTTAACCTGAAGATGCACTAAAAAAAAATCGTGCTGTTCACAAAGGCTTAAACAGATACATACACAAATACACACACAAACATGCAGAGAGTATTGGCGCAAATCCATTTAAAAATAAACACATTTTTAAATGCTGCAAACAATTGCCTGCAGAAAACACATATGCTAGATCTTAGTCACACAATATAGCCATATTCTTCTTAGCCAGTCACCAACTTACAAGGTGTCCCAAGGTTGACTGGTCCGAACACTAAAGTACTTTTCCTTAATGGGCTGAATCATTCCTGCTTTTTCTCTTCATAATAAAATGAGACTCCCTAGCTTTATATACACGACTCCATTACACTGTCCTGAGAACACCTGAGCTTGGGTGGGGTGCTTTAACCAATGGAAGATCGTCAGTCTAACCTGAAGGTGCACTAAAAAACATAGTGCTCTTCACAAAGTCTTAAACATATACATATACATATACATACACACACACACACACATGCACACGCACAAACACACACACACATATATACATCTGGCCCCTAGTGAGTACATGTATCAGCTGTATGTCCCCTACAGATCTGTTATACTCCCTGTATTTTCATGGCGATATCTCAGATTTAAGTCTGCTTGATGATCAAGTGAGACATTAGCTTATAAACATGGCCCTTGCAGCTCTTGTTATATCTGCTGTATGCTCAAATGAAACTTTAGGTCAGCTATATGGATTCTTCAGATATGCCGTGCCATTTATAAGCCCTAGTAAGATTTTAGATCAGATATTTGATCCCTGCTGTCCTGTCATATCTGTTATATGCTTAGGGAGACCTTACATCCGATATGTTGCCACTGCAAAACTTAAAAATAGCTATTTGCTTTTTGAGACCTTGAGCTGTTCTATCCTGCTGTATCTGTGTAAAAATAAATTGTCTAGCAAGAGGGTCTTGCAGTTGAACTTGAAGTCACAGTGTCTCGCCAGTGGTATCTTAGTGGGTCACTTTATCCCTATGGCTAGTCAGTAGGCAGGCTTCTCTCCTATGGCATACAGAAAGAGTATTGGGCAAGGATTCCACGTCTCTACATTGCCTATATCAGGCGTATATTCAGTTGTCCCTGGTACCACTACCAGTAAAGTCTTTGTCACCAAACAGTCAATATGTAAGTCTTATGGCAGGGAGTAAGGGTGAATCTGTAAGTGCACCACTATTGATTGATGAATATGGATTGACAAATGTTCCATATGTAGGGTGCAACAGACACTTTATGGGTATGGAAGTAAATTTTTATTTATTTTTTTGCCATTTGAGTGACCTGGAGTTTAGAATTTGAGTTCTTGCATGCAGACAAATAAATACATTTTCAGTTAGCATGCAAGTGTCCTAGAGAGAGAATCTTGGACAAGGTCTTGAGTGCTACTACACAGCTAAGCAATTTGGGAATATTGAAAGCTCTTAATGGTAAATCTTTAATTTCTTCTATTTGGCATTTGGCAGGGGATTTAGTGTAGGCTCAGTGTGGGTTAAAGACCCTAGCATGGAAGCTTAAACCCCAGTGCATGTTATCCTGGCACCTGCTAAACAATTCTACTCTGGACCAGGTCTTGAGTGCCACTACACAACTAAGCCCCTCCCTCCTCCTTTTGTAGCATGGATTGCACAAGCACATGAATTATTGTTGACTGCCATCTTTGTTTTTCCCCTATGTTTCTCTCAACAGTATTGGTCTTGGTGCAATTGTTATTAGGAGTTTAGAAACCATCAGGAGCCACATCTAATGCACCAGTGGTGTTTTGTGTGATATCGGTGGCACTTATAGCATGTGTAGGAAACAAGTGCAGGCATGCACACAATATATATATATTATTGGTAGTTTAACACATGAGTGTTAGTTTATAACTTTAGTGGTGGCAGCCGTTAGCAAAAGCATTTTTAAAATCTCATATTGTGTGTGTGTGTATATATATATATATATATATATATATATATATATATATATATATGTTGCAAAAATACTTATAACAGTATTTAAAATGTCCTGTTGTGCACTTAAAATATGTATTAGGTTCCATTATGGATTTCTTATTTATTCTCACTATTACATTTTAAAAAACAACTTATTTGGGGTTGTGGCCTGGAATCTTATAAGTGCAGATACTAGGGGCGAGATTCAGTGCATCTGCTGAAACCTGCGCTGCCCATAATTTCACCTTGCACATCAGGGTATCACATAAACTCTGCCGGCAGTTCATAAAGTGCCGTAAGTTGGATAAACTAGCGATGTCCAGAAATGAGCGTAAATACAAATTTCTGTATTAACCCCTAAACCGACAACCCCCCACAACTCAATATGCCTAATTAAACTATTAACCCCTAATCCGCCATTCACCCACATCTCGATCTACCTAATAAAAGTATTAACCCCTAAATCCGCCAACCCCAACATCGCAAACTACCTTATAAATATATTAACCCCTAATCCGCTATTCACCCACATCGCAAAGTCCCTATTAAAACTATTAACCCCTAATCCGCCATTAACCCGCATTGCAACAAACCTTATAAATCTATTAATTATTATTATACAGTACTTTTTTTATGAACATATTCCACAGCGCTGTCCATGGGTATAATTCACTTAAATAAAACAATGAGAGGCACACAATACAGCACAAAACTTGACAAACATAAAGGAGGAATTGAGGGCCCTATTCCTGTGGGAACTTACAATCTAGAAGGGTGAAAGGTTGGGAAACAGGAGGTGAGGACTGAAAGAGTGAGAAAGAAGTTAATACAGAGTTAGATGAGGGAATATTAGGTAAGTGGAAGTAATTTATTATTGAGTTGGGTGGTAGGCTTCTCTAAACAAAAAAGTCTTCAGGGAGCATTTAAAAGAAGAAAGATTAGGGGAAGGCTTGACAGCACGAGGGGGAGTGTTCCAGAGGGTAGGTGCTGCACGACAGAAGTACTGCATTCTAGCATGGGAAGAGGGGATAGTTGAAGATGCAAGGAGCAGGTCATTGTTGGATCTTAGTGGGCGGGCTGGAGTACTTGTTGATTATAGAGGATAGGTAGAGGGGAGCGGCGTTGGTGAGAGCTTTGTATATAAGAGTGAGGATTTTGAATTTAATTCTGCTGTGAATGGGGAGCCAATGAAGGGACTCGCAGAGAGGTGCAGCAGATACAGAGCGGCGGGAAAGGCAAACAAACTATACTCACTAAAGCAAAAAGTAAATACTAGTCCATATATATATATATATATATATATATATATATATATATATATATATATATATATATATATATATATATATATATATATATATATATATATATATGTATATGTACAGTGTGTGTGTGTATATATATATATATATATATATATATAGTGTTCCTTGATAGCCTATCTGTTGTTTACTCAGTCATAACTCATTTAAATACCTATATTTTAAATAATGTGCTGTTAACACATTTCTGACTTGATAACCGCAGACCCATAATACAGGAGTCACTGAAGTAGGGGAGAAAGGCAATAATACATCTGTCCCCCATATCCACTGCGATATAGCAGGAAAAATTAACTCCATGTATTGGTCAAGTACTTGAACGTTTAAAAATGTTAATTATAAAGTGAATCAAATGATTAACAGCATATTTGTTATGAGTTAATATTATTAGTTAAGGTAAACAAACTGACATATTAGTCAGCATCTATAATTAATTCATTACCTATCATGATTTACTTTCTCTTTAGCACCAAATCTTTTGCTTCTGTTATAGAGCCCAATTATCTAAAGCTCTCAGCACTGACAAGATTATCTAAGAAGTCTCGCCAGTGCTATAAGGTCCCTCAAATCATTGTAGAAAGGCAATTTTAGCTTGATAACTGTTAACATTATTCTGGATCTGAAGGGGAAATGTTTACATTACTATTTAGACCCAGATTAGAAATGGTGCACTGATGCTATCATGGGATGCAATAGCACTATCGGTGAACCTTGCTAAAATGGATACGCAAATCGATATTACAAGTAAATCAGCGTTACCAGAGAAGATTTAGCACAGCCGAGATCGCTCTAGCACACCCATTACTTTCAGTGGATATAGAGGTGTAGATTTACCAATGTCTGTCCAACATGATACGCTGTAGCGTATCATGTCTGATAGACATCGCTGAATGCAGACAGCATACACTGTCTGCATTTATCATTGCACAAGCAGTTCACCAGAACTGCTTGTGCAATGCCGCCCCTTGCAGAATCACGGCCAATCGGCAGCTAGCAGGGTGTGTCAATCAGCCTGATCGTATAGGATCAGGCGGATTGAAGACCGTAGCCTCAGAGGCAGCGGAGTCTTTAGACCGCTGCATCATAACCATTCGGCCCTTGTTAAATCTCCCCCGAAGATTGCACTAAATAGCGCTGATATAACAAGTTGAAAGTCATGGGTTGCACTCAAGCGAATGCCCAAATAGCACTAGAAGTATTAGCACTAGACATGTGCGATTCGTTTCGATTCGGAAATTCGGAAAATTCTGCAAATTCGGCGATTCGGATCGAACCGAATTTCCGAATTAAAATTCTGCCGAATTTTCCGAATCGAACCGAATCGATTCGTAAATTCGGATGGCCATTGGGATTACACTAGTATTGTACAGTATGTTAGGTTAACACCTAATATACAGTATAATACTAGTCTAATCCCACCTAACACTTACCGAAATGCCGAATTTACGAACCGAATCGAACCGAATTTCTCCAACATAGGTGTGTCCGGTCCACGGCGTCATCCTTACTTGTGGGATATTCTCTTCCCCAACAGGAAATGGCAAAGAGCCCAGCAAAGCTGGTCACATGATCCCTCCTAGGCTCCGCCTACCCCAGTCATTCTCTTTGCCGTTGCACAGGCAACATCTCCACGGAGATGGCTAAGAGTTTGTTGGTGTTTACAGACCTTTGACTCCTCCCTGGAGTCTTAATCTAGTTCTTTCAGTTCTTCAAGGGGTTCCGTTTGAACCCTTACATTCCGTAGATATTAAGTTATTATCTTGGAAAGTTTTGTTTTTGGTTGCAATTTCTTCTGCTAGAAGAGTTTCTGAGTTATCTGCTCTGCAGTGTTCTCCGCCCTATCTGGTGTTCCATGCAGATAAGGTGGTTTTGCGTACTAAGCCTGGTTTTCTTCCGAAAGTTGTTTCCAACAAGAATATTAACCAGGAGATTGTTGTACCTTCTTTGTGTCCGAATCCAGTTTCAAATAAGGAACGTTTGTTACACAATTTGGACGTAGTCCGTGCTCTAAAATTCTATTTAGAGGCCACTAAAGATTTCAGACAAACATCTTCCTTGTTTGTTGTTTATTCTGGTAAAAGGAGAGGTCAAAAGGCAACTTCTACCTCTCTTTCTTTTTGGCTTAAAAGCATTATCCGATTGGCTTATGAGACTGCCGGACGGCAGCCTCCTGAAAGAATCACAGCTCATTCCACTAGGGCTGTGGCTTCCACATGGGCCTTCAAGAACGAGGCTTCTGTTGACCAGATATGTAAGGCAGCGACTTGGTCTTCACTGCACACTTTTGCCAAATTTTACAAATTTGATACTTTTGCTTCTTCGGAGGCTATTTTTGGGAGAAAGGTTTTGCAAGCCGTGGTGCCTTCCATTTAGGTGACCTGATTTGCTCCCTCCCTTCATCCGTGTCCTAAAGCTTTGGTATTGGTTCCCACAAGTAAGGATGACGCCGTGGACCGGACACACCTATGTTGGAGAAAACAGAATTTATGCTTACCTGATAAATTACTTTCTCCAACGGTGTGTCCGGTCCACGGCCCGCCCGGGTTTTTTTAATCAGGTCTGATGAATTATTTTATCTAACTACAGTCACCACGGTATCATATGGTTTCTCCTATGCATATTTCCTCCTGTACGTCGGTCGAATGACTGGGGTAGGCGGAGCCTAGGAGGGATCATGTGACCAGCTTTGCTGGGCTCTTTGCCATTTCCTGTTGGGGAAGAGAATATCCCACAAGTAAGGATGACGCCGTGGACCGGACACACCGTTGGAGAAAGTAATTTATCAGGTAAGCATAAATTCTGTTTTCTTCGAATCTGAATGAATCCGAAACGAATCCGAAACAAATCGATTCAGAATTTTCCAAATTCGAATAGATCCGAACCGAACTTCGAAAAATTCCGAATCGATCCGAACCGAACCGAACCAAATTTTTTCGCCATGCACATGTCTAATTAGCACAACCTGAGAACTGAATTAAAGTGTAAGGGTTAAAAAAGTTTATAAAAC
>NC_069500.1:1231022006-1231102006 GCF_027579735.1 Bombina bombina | reverse complement strand
GGACTTTCTAAAGATACCATTATTTCTCTTGTTAAGTGTATCCAGTCCACGGATCATCCATTTCTTGTGGGATATTCTCCTTCCCAACAGGAAGTTGCAAGAGGATCACCCACAGCAGAGCTGCTATATAGCTCCTCCCCTCACTGCCATATCCAGTCATTCTCTTGCAACTCTCAACAAAGATGGACGTAGTAAGAGGAGAGTGGTGTATTATAGTTAGTTTTTTAACTTCAATCAAAGGTTAGTTATTTTTAAATGGTACGGGAGTGTACTGTTTCATCTCAGGCAGCATTAGAAGAAGAATCTGCCTGTGATTTCTATGATCTTAGCAGAAGTAACTAAGATCCACTGCCGTTCTCACATATTCTGTGGAGTGAGGTAACTTCAGAGGGGGAATGGCGTGCAGGTTTTCCTGCAATAAGGTATGTGCAGTTAATATATTTCTAGGGATGGAATTTGCTAGAAAAAGGCTGCTGATACCGGATTAATGTAAGTTAAGCCTTAAATGCAGTGATAGCGACTGGTATCAGGCTTATTAACAGAGATACATACTCTTATAAAAGTGTAATATAAAACGTTTGCTGGCATGTTAATCGTTTTTATATATGTTTGGTGACAAAACTTATTGGGGCCTAGTTTTTTTCCACATGGCTGGCTTGATTTTTGCCTAGAAACAGTTTCCTGAAGCTTTCCACTGTTACAATATGAGTGGGAAGGGCCTATTTTAGTGCTTTTCTGTGCAGATAAAAATACTGACAGAGACATTCAGCTTCCCTCTGCATGATACAGGGCTTCAAAGTCGTGTAACAATCACAGTAGACTGTGGCAGTTGTTGTGACTGTGTTTAAAAAACGTTTTTGTCATTTATTATTCTGTTTTTGTTATTAAGGGGTTAATCATCCATTTGCAAGTGGGTGCAATGCTCTGCTGACTTGTTACATACACTGTAAAAATTTTGTTAGTGTAACTGCCTTTTTTCACTGTTATTTCAAATTTTGTCAAAATTTGTTTCTCTTAAAGGCACAGTAACGTTTTTTATATTGCTTGTTAACTTGCTTTAAAGTGTTTTCCAAGCTTGCTAGTCTCATTGCTAGTCTGTACAAACATGTCTGAAACAGAGGATACCTGTTCATTATGTTTAAAAGCCATGGTGGAGCCCCATAGGAGAATGTGTACTAAATGTATTGATTTCACCTTAAACAGTAAAGATCAGTCTTTATCTATAAAAGAATTGTCACCAGAGGGGTCTGTCGAGGGGGAAGTTATGCCGACTAACTCTCCCCACGTGTTGGACCCTTCGCCTCCCGCTCAAGGGACGCACGCTAATATGGCGCCAAGTACATCAGGGACGCCCATAGCGATTACTTTGCAGGACATGGCTGCAATCATGTATAATACCCTGTCAGAGGTATTATCCAGATTGCCTGAATTGAGAGGCAAGCGCGATAGCTCTGGGGTTAGACGAGATACAGAGCACGTAGATGCTGTAAGAGCCATGTCTGATACTACGTCACAATATGCAGAACCTGAGGACGGAGAGCTTCAGTCTGTGGGTGACGTCTCTGAATCGGGGAGACCTGATTCAGAGATTTCTAATTTTAAATTTAAGCTTGAGAACCTCCGTGTATTGCTTGGGGAGGTATTAGCTGCTCTGAATGACTGTGACACAATTGCAGTGCCAGAGAAATTGTGTAGGCTGGATAAATACTATGCAGTGCCGGTGAGTACTGATGTTTTTCCAATACCTAAAAGGCTTACAGAAATTATTAGTAAGGAGTGGGATAGGCCCGGTGTGCCCTTTTCCCCACCTCCTATATTTAGAAAAATGTTTCCAATAGATGCCACTACACGGGACTTATGGCAGACTGTGTCCCTAAGGTGGAGGGAGCAGTTTCTACTTTAGCAAAGCGTACCACTATCCCGGTTGAGGACAGTTGTGCTTTTTCAGATCCAATGGATAAAAAATTAGAGGGTTACCTTAAGAAAATGTTTATTCAACAAGGTTTTATTTTACAGCCCCTTGCATGCATTGCGCCTGTCACTGCTGCGGCGGCATTCTGGTTTGAGGCCCTGGAAGAGGCCATCCATACAGCTCCATTGACTGAAATTGTTGACAAGCTTTGAACTCTTAAGCTAGCTAACTTATTTGTTTCTGATGCCATTGTTCATTTGACTAAACTAACGGCTAACAATTCCGGATTCGCCATCCAGGCGCGTAGGGCGCTATGGCTCAAATCCTGGTCAGCTGATGTGACTTCAAAGTCTAAATTACTCAACATTCCTTTCAAGGGGCAGACCTTATTCGGGCCTGGTTTGAAAGAAATTATTGCTGACATTACTGGAGGTAAGGGTCATCATACCCTTCCTCAGGACAGGGCCAAATCAAAGGCCAAACAGTCTAATTTTTGTGCCTTTCGAAATTTCAAGGCAGGTGCAGCATCAACTTCCTCTGCTTCAAAACAAGAGGGAACTTTTGCTCAATCCAAGCAGGCCTGGAAACCTAACCAGTCCTGGAACAAGGGCAAGCAGGCCAGAAAGCCTGCTGCTGCCTCTAAGACAGCATGAAGGAGCAGCCTCCTATCCGACAACGGATCTAGTAGGGGGCAGACTCTCTCTCTTCGCCCAGGCGTGGGCAAGAGATGTTCAGGATCCCTCGGCGTTGGAGATCATATCTCAGGGATATCTTCTGGACTTCAAAGCTTCTCCTCCACAAGGGAGATTTCACCTTTCAAGATTATCTGCAAACCAGATAAAGGAAGAGGCATTCCTAAGCTGCGTACAAGATCTTGTAATGGGAGTGATCCATCCAGTTCCGCGGACGGAACAAGGACAGGGGTTTTATTCAAATCTGTTTGTGGTTCCCAAAAAAGAGGGAACCTTTAGGATTTAAAGATCCTAAACAAATTCCTCAGAGTTCCGTCATTCAAGATGGAAACTATTCAAACCATTTTACCCATGATCCAAGAGGGTCAGTACATGACCACAGTGGACTTAAAGGATGCCTACCTTCACATTCCGATTTACAAGAATCATCATCAGTTCCTGAGGTTTGCCTTTCTAGACAGGCATTACCAATGTGTAGCTCTTCCATTCGGGTTGGCTACAGCCCCAAGAATTTTTACAAAGGTTCTGGGCTCACTTCTGGCGGTCCTAAGACCGCGAGGCATAGCGGTGGCTCCTTACCTGGACGATATCCTGATACAGGCGTCAAGCTTTCAAATTGCCAAATCTCATACAGAGATAGTTCTGGCATTCCTGAGGTCGCATGGGTGGAAAGTGAACGAAGAAAAGAGTTCTCTATCTCCTCTCACGAGGGTTTCCTTCCTTGGGACTCTAATAGATTCTGTAGAAATGAAAATTTACCTGACGGAGTCCAGGTTATCAAAACTTCTAAATGCTTGCCGTGTTCTTCACTCCATTCCGCGCCCCATGGTGGCTCAGTGCATGGAAGTAATCGGCTTAATGGTAGCGGCGATGGACATAGTGCCATTCGCGCGCCTGCATCTCAGACCGCTGCAATTATGCATGCTCAGTCAGTGGAATGGGGATTACACAGATTTGTCCCCTCTACTAAATCTGGATCAGGAAACCAGAGATTCTCTTCTCTGGTGGTTATCTCGGGCCCATCTGTCCAAGGGTATGACCTTTCGCAGACCAGATTGGACAATTGTAACAACAGATGCCAGCCTTCTAGGTTGGGGTGCAGTCTGGAACTCCCTGAAGGCTCAGGGTTCATGGACTCAGCAGGAGAAACTCCTCCCAATAAATATTCTGGAGTTAGGAGCAATATTCATTGCTCTTCTGGCTTGGCCTCAGCTAGCAACACTGAGGTTCATCAGATTTCAGTCGGACAACATCACGACTGTGGCTTACATCAACCATCAAGGGGGAACCAGGAGTTCCCTAGCGATGTCAGAAGTCTCCAAGATAATTCGCTGGGCAGAGACTCACTCTTGCCACCTGTCAGCGATCCATATCCCAGGTGTAGAGAACTGGGAGGCGGATTTTCTAAGTCATCAGACTTTTCATCCGGGGGAATGGGAACTCCATCCGGAGGTGTTTGCTCAATTGGTTCTCCGTTGGGGCAAACCAGAATTGGATCTCATGGCATCTTGCCAGAACGCCAAGCTTCCTTGTTACGGATCCAGGTCCAGGGACCCAGAAGCGGCACTGATAGATGCTCTAGCAGCGCCTTGGTTCTTCAACCTGGCTTATGTGTTTCCACTTTTTCCTCTGCTCCCTCGTCTGATTGCCAAAATCAAACAGGAAAGAGCATCGGTGATATTGATAGCGCCTGCGTGGCCACGCAGGACCTGGTATGCAGACCTAGTGGACATGTCATCCTTTCCACCATGGACTCTGCCTCTGAGACAAGACCTTCTAATACAAGGTCCTTTCAATCATCCAAATCTACTTTCTCTGAGACTGACTGCATGGAGATTGAACGCTTGATCCTATCAAAGCGTGGCTTCTCCGAGTCAGTAATTGATACCTTAATACAGGCACGAAAGCCTGTCACCAGGAAAATTTACCACAAGATATGGCGTAAATATCTTCATTGGTGTGAATCCAAGAATTACTCATGGAGTAGGGTTAGGATTCCTAGGATATTGTCCTTCCTCCAAGAGGGTTTGGACAAAGGATTATCAGCTAGTTCTTTAAAGGGACAGATTTCTGCTCTGTCTATTCTTTTACACAAGCGTCTGGCAGAAGTTCCAGACGTTCAGGCATTTTGTCAGGCTTTAGTTAGAATTAAGCCTGTGTTTAAACCTGTTGCTCCTCCATGGAGCTTAAACTTGGTTCTTAAAGTTCTTCAAGGGGTTCCGTTTGAACCCCTTCATTCTATTGATATCAAACTTCTTTCATGGAAAGTTCTTTTTCTGATGGCTATTTCCTCGGCTCGAAGAGTCTCGGAGTTATCTGCCTTACATTGTGATTCTCCTTATCTGATCTTTCATTCAGATAAAGTTGTTCTGCGTACAAAACCTGGGTTTTTACCTAAGGTGGTTTCTAACAAGAATATCAATCAAGAGATTGTTGTTCCATCATTATGTCCTAATCCTTCTTCAAAGAAGGAACGTCTTTTGCATAATCTAGACGTAGTCCGTGCCTTGAAGTTTTACTTACAGGCTACTAAAGATTTTCGCCAAACATCTAACCTGTTTGTTGTTTACTCTGGACAGAGGAGAGGTCAGAAGGCCTCGGCAACCTCTCTTTCTTTTTGGCTTCGGAGTATAATCCGTTTAGCCTATGAAACTGCTGGACAGCAGCCTCCTGAAAGGATTACAGCTCATTCTACTAGAGCTGTGGCTTCCACCTGGGCCTTTAAAAATGAGGCCTCTGTTGAACAGATTTGCAAGGCTGCAACTTGGTCTTCCCTTCATACTTTTTCCAAATTTTACAAATTTGATACATTTGCTTCTTCGGAGGCTGTTTTTGGGAGAAAGGTTCTACAGGCAGTGGTTCCTTCCGTTTAAGTTCCTGCCTTGTCCCTCCCATCATCCGTGTACTTTAGCTTTGGTATTCGTATCCCACAAGTAATAGATGATCTGTGGACTGGATACACTTAACAAGAGAAAACATAATTTATGCTTACCTGATAAATTTATTTCTCTTGTAGTGTATCCAGTCCACTGCCCGCCCTGTCCTTTTCAGGCAGGTCTAAATTTTAATTAAACTACAGTCACCACTGCACCCTATGGTTTCTCCTTTCTCGGCTTGTTTCGGTCGAATGACTGGATATGGCAGTGAGGGGAGGAGCTATATAGCAGCTCTGCTGTGGGTGATCCTCTTGCAACTTCCTGTTGGGAAGGAGAATATCCCACAAGTAATGGATGATCCGTGGACTGCATACACTACAAGAGAAATAAATTTATCAGGTAAGCATAAATGATGTTTTTCATCATATCTTATAATTTATTATACATTTTTTTTATAAAATATGATGAAAAAAATGGACACTTTGACCCCCAAAATCTGTTACACATCTACAACCACCAAAAAACACCCATGCTAAATAGTTTCTAAATGTTGTCCTGTGTTTAGAAATACTCAATGTTTACATGTTGTTTGCTTTTTTTTGCAAGTTATAGGGCAATAAGTACAAGTAGCACTTTGCTATTTCCAAACAATGTTTTTTCCTCAAAATTAGCGATAGTTACATTTTAACACTGATATAACCCTTCACATATATATATTTTTTTAAAAGAAGACAACCTAAGGTATTAAGCTTGTTTGTTTTTTTTACTCTTTTCATGCAACGATTTTACCACCAATCTATGCTAAAGTTTGAAAGAAAAAAAAGTGGTGATTTTTTGACAAAATAGCAATTTAAGAATACATTTACTGAGAACGTTAAGGGCTGCTGCCAAATAACACCCCAATATGTCTTCAGCAACATCTCCTGAGTGAAGTGATACCACTCATGTATAGATGTGTCGGGTTCTCTGGGGGCCTTATTTTTAGGGGCACGTATTCCTTTTTTCCAACTTGGAATTTTCACATCTGTCATCGCACCCATGTCCTATTTGGGACATTTCTGAAGCTGGCCAATGTAATTTACCCCCATCAAACCATATATTTTTGAAGAGCAAACACCCTAGGGTATTTGAAATGCTGGCATTTTAACAGTTTCTATGCACTAAAAAAAAAAACACAACGGCAAATGTAACCGTATAACCCTGATATTGAGGGTTAATACCAGATTAAAGATGCCCTTAATACAGGAATATCAACACATGAACCCAGTTAATACGCTGAACAGGGAAAATACACGAAATCCTTCTCTCCTGGAACAGGCAAAAGAATAATTCAAAGTAGCACTCCCCCCCCCCCCCCAAACACGAGACCAAGCTCCGTCTTGAGGGTAAAACAGGAATCAGCCAGAGCTGTGTGTTTGTTGTTCTTAAATACACATTTTTACACATTAGTACCACCCACAGGGTTTGTAAAACAACTAGTAAACACATACAATACTCTCAGACACTCCCACACAAAATCCTCCCCTCTGCCTGTGATGCAATTACCTTACACAATGGGTGATGCAATTACCTTACACAATGGTTGATGCAGTTACCTTACACAATGGTTGATGCAGTTACCTTACACAATGGTTGATACAATTACCTTACACAATGGTTGATGCAGTTACCTTACACAATGGTTGATGCAGTTACCTTACACAATGGTTGATGCAGTTACCTTACACAATGGTTGATGTAATTATCACAGGCAGAGAAATACAGTTCAATTGCCATGGAGCCAAAGTCTTTCGTTATACAAATGGGCTACATGGCATAGCTATCTGGGGTATTACTGTTCAAATAGGGCAAGTACTGAATGACCCGGCTTTCGTGTCTTTGCAGGGGAAAAGCAAGCGTTTCAACATGGGGCCATAGTCTAAAGGCAGCAGGCGGTCAACCAGGCTCCTCCAATGCACAGTGGCGAGATTGGTCTCGTCACAGTAAAAATATATATTTTTTAAATTTACCAGTGTGATATTGCTTGAAGCAGTCCCTAATGCAGAGTCCAGGCTGTCCAGGGCAATCAGGGCATTAAAAGGTGGTGTCCTTTCTTTGCCCCCTCTTGGTACAGACTCTTTTTTTCTGCGGATTCTGCTTTGCCGCAGTAGGATTTTGAAAATAAAATGGGTAGCCCCAACTCTGCTCTCTCCCATCACCGCCCGGGGGAGCAGGTGCATCTTGATACAAAATCCCCAAAATGTTTTATTCTGGGGTTTGCTTTTTTGAACAACAAAAATGCGTTGTGGGTTGCAATCTGCATTAAGTAAATTGCAACCTTTTTGTACCAGGCTGTTGTCTTCCGCATAATTAGGTAGGGCTGCAGCAGATGATCTGCTAGATCAACCCCAGCCATATGCCGTTATAAGCCTTGATGCACACTGGCTTCATTGTGCTCTCAGCTCCGCCACATACAGAGACCTCCACAGTCCTCTCTATGAGGATAGTGGTAAGAAGGTATACATTCTTCTTGTCTCTGTACTTAACTGCCAACAGTTCCTCTGGGCGCAGAGCTGAGGTCTCCCCACTTCGTAGCCAGATGCGTTCAAGTTGTCCTGGGAAACCTGCGCTGTTCTTTCTAATTGTACCGCAAGCTACTGTATCAAAACAATACAGTAGCTTGAACAAAAGGACAATTGTATAAAAATTGTCTACATACAAGTGGTACACTTTGTTCATCAGGGGTAAAATCAGGTCCCAGACAATCTTGCCAGTGGTTCCCATATGTTCTGGGCAGCCTCGAGTGTCAAGGTGGATATCCTTTCCCTCGTACACACGGAAGGCCTGAGTATTCCCAGTCTCGCTCTCACAGAGCTTATACACCTTTACTCAATACCTGGAGTGCTTAGAAGGAATATACTGCTTGAATCCCAGCCTTCCCTTATACTTAATCAGTGATTCATCCACGCATATATTCCTTCCGGATGTATAAGCCTCTGCAAACCAGGCAGTAGAGTGGGTAATCAGGGGGTGGATTTTATACAGCCTGTCAAACTGGAGATGCTCCCTAGGTGGGCACAGGCTGTTATTGCTGAAGTGCATGAAATGTAGAATCATTTCGTACCTCTTCCTCAACATACTCTGGGAGAAAATGGGGGTAGAGCAAATGGGGCTACTGCTCCATTAGGAGCGGATGGAGGGTTTATTTATGATGCCCATCAGCATAAATGCCCAGATTTTTTTTTAATTCTTGCACATTGATGGGGGCCCATTGCTGCTTTGCCAAAAAAGTGTCAGGCTTTGCAGCACGGAACTGATGGGCATATAAATTAGTTTGGGCGACAATCTTACCCATTACATCATCACCCAGAAACACCTTCATAAACTGTTGGGGGCTAAATCCTGCCACATCCACATTGATGCCAGAATTTGCAGTGAAGGGTGGGATATCTGGCCTCTGGTGATGAGGTGTTACCCACTCTTCAGCAGTAATGGCAGCTGGAGCAAAACGTCTCCTTCTGGCCCGGGGGGCTAGCAGCCACAGATACATCACTATCAGTTGAGACTGTATCTAATGAGGTATCTGAGCATATGACAGGGTCAAAATTGGTCTCTGAGTCAGACATAGAGGCGTCTGACTCTGACGCAAGGATGGCATACGCCATCTCAGGACTATATGTTTATCTGTCACAGAGAAAAAAAATTACTAAAAGAAAATTCAACACAAAATTTAAATTAACTAAGTGATCACTGGCAAGCTTGGGGTTAATGGGTCTGAAAAGAACCTTTGTGTCTCACAATTTCTCAACAAATCTCTCTCTTTTTCTCTCTCGCTCGCTCTTTTTCTTTCTATCGCTCTCTTTCTTTCTATCACTCTCTCTTTCTTTCTTTCTCTTTTTCTTTCTTTCTCTCGCTCTCTTTCTCTCTTTCTTTCTCTCTCTCTCCCTCTCTTTCTCTCTCTCTCTCCACACTGGTCAGATTCAATATTTACTGATATTGACATGATCAGAGAAATGGAATATTTTATTATCAATTTTCTTATTGTGGCAAGCTCAGATTAGATAACCCTGGCCTGCCCCTATGATGAGGCAGGCTAGGGACACCCCCAGAAGCCCCATGGTGCACTGGGCATCACCATCTTTGAATCCACATGGGGGAGAGGGGCTATATGGGGCTATTGTATTAAAAAATAAATATATTTGTATTATTTTTTTAATATATTATTATTTTATGAAGTGCCTCAACCCACCGAGGCACTTAGCACACTAACAGAGCATCAGAAGCCTGCCCGATGCCTTCCGATGCTCTGCCTTACTGCTGGGCTCAACGCGGAGTGAAACGGGAAGTGATTGCTTTGTGGGATCGATCAAAACGGAGCCCGGCAGTCAGGAACGGTATTGCAGGATGCCTCAACATCGAGGCATCGCTTCAATACTGTTTGAGCAGCTGGAAGCGATCTCGATCGCTTCCAGCGCTTAGATTACCCGAGGATGTGTCAGACATGTTCTTGGTCCTTAACTGACACCCTTTGTACTACGTGCCTGACACGTCCTTGGTCGCCATGGGGTTAAGAGAAGGTGAGTAAAATAGGCTAATGATTTCTTTCCATGACGGTGCATTTTTGAGAATTGGCCCTTAACTACTTGCCATTTAGCTGTATCTTTTTGCCTTAATTTAGACACTGTCCTAATGTTTCTTAAATCCAGTCGTCAAACACCACTGTTTGATTAAATTAATTAGAAAATATTTTAAACTCAGTGATTTCATTAGCTTTGTTCACTTTGTGTGCTTTGTTGCACCTTGTTAGGCTTAGGAGTATCAACACACTACTGGGAACTTGCTGAACAGGTGATCCAATGACGACGCAAATGTGTGCAGCCACAATTCACTAGCTAGCTCCCAGGAGTGCATTGCTGCTCCCAAGCATACCCAGGTATGCTTTTCAAGAGAACAGAGCAAATTTGATAATAGAAGTGAATTTGAAAGTTGTTTAAAATTGCATGTTCAATATAAATAATATTATAATTTTGATTTTACTGTATATTTAAGAGATGCCTAACTATTTTGCTATATTTATATTCATTCCAGCTATTACGTTGTATCTCACCTCATCCCTTTTTGTCTTATCCCCTCTTTGCCTTAGCTTACATAGTTTTCTTTCATGTAATTGTCAAGAGTCCATGAGCTAGTGATGTATGGGATATACAATCCTACCAGGAGGGGCAAAGTTTCCCAAACCTCAAAATGCCTATAAATACACCGCTCACCACACCCACAATTCAGTTTTACAAACTTTGCCTCCTATGGAGGTGGTGAAGTAAGTTTGTGCTAAGATTTCTACGTTGATATGCATTTTTGAAGCACGATTCCTCTGATTTCAGTGAATGTCAGAGGGATGTGAAGGGAGTATCACCTATTGAATGCAATGGTTTTCCTCACGGAATCTATTTCATAGGTTCTCTGTTATCGGTCGTAGAGATTCATCTCCTACCTCCCTTTTCAGATCGATGATATACTCTCATATTCCATTACCTCCATTACCTAATGATAACCGTTTTAGTACTGGTTTGGCTATCTGCTATATGTGGATGGGTGTCTTTTGGTAAGTATGTTTTTAATTACTTAAGACACTCTCAGCTATGGTTTGGCACTTTATGTATTTATATAAAGTTCGAAATATATGTGTTGTACTTCTATTTGCCATGATTCAGGTTTTCAGTATATTTCCTTTTTGCAGACTGTCAGTTTCATATCTGGGAAATGCTTTTTATGAAAATGTATTTCTTACCTGGGGTATGGTCTCTCTTTCAAATTGACTGTCTTTTAAATTCGCGGGCAGAATTAGGCTCGCAAGGGCGCAAAATGCTAAAGTTTATTGCGTCATTCTTGGCGCAAGATTTTTTGGTGCGAAGTTACGTTCGTTGACGCAAATTCGTAATTTCTGGCGTCTTAGTTGACGCCGAGTCCTTCACAAGGTTGCGTCATCTGTGACGCGAGTGTGTCATTTTCGGACGTTTTTGGCGCCAAAAAATATTTTTCTCTTTGTTGTGCGTCATACTTGCCGCCAAATATTTTCATTATTTAAGACCCCATTCCTTTTTGTCTCTTGCCTTTTTCTATGTTAGAGGGCTATGCTGTTTGCATTTTTTCCCATTCCTGAAACTGCCATATAAGAAAATTGATAATTTTGCTTTATATGTTGTTTTTTTCTTTTACATTTGCAAGATGTCTCAATCTGACCCTGTCTCAGAATTTACTGTTGGATCCCAGCTGCCTGATAACAGTTCTACCAAAGCTAAGTGCATTTGTTGTAAACTTGTGGAGATTATACCTCCAGCTGTGGTTTGTAATAGTTGTCATGATAAACTTTTACATGCAGAAAATGTATCCATCAGTAGCAGTTCATTACCTATTGCTGTTCCCTCAACATCTTATGCACAAGATATACCTGTAAATTTAAAAGAATTTATTTCTGATTCTATTCAGAAGGCTTTGTCTGCCATCCCGCCTTCTAATAAACGTAAAAGGTCTTTTAAAACTTCTCATAGAGTTGATGAAATTTCAAATGACTGGCAACATACTGATTTATCCTTCTCTGATGAGGACCTATCTGATTCAGAAGATCCTGCCTCAGATATTGACACTGACAAATCCTCTTATTTATTTAAAATGGAGTATATTGTTCTTTATTAAAAGAAGTGTTGATTGCATTAGATATGGAGGAAGCTAGTCCTCTTGATATTAAAACTATTAAACGTTTAAATTCTGTTTATAAACCTTCTGTGGTTATTCCAGAGGTTTTTCCAGTTCCTGATGCTCTTTCTGATATGATTTCTAAAGAAAGGAATAGGCCTGGTACTTCTTTTATTCCTTCTTCAAGTTTTAAAAAATTGTATCCTTTGCCAGCAGTTAGACTGGAGTTTTGGGAAAAGATCCCCAAAGTTGATGGGGCTATCTCTACTCTTGCTAAACGTACTACTATTCCTACGGAAGATAGTACTTCTTTTAAAGATCCTTTAGATAGGAAACTTGAATCTTATCTAAGGAAGGCTTATTTATATTCAGGTCATCTTCTTAGGCCTGCAATTTCTTTGGCTGATGTTGCAGCTGCTTCAACTTTTTGGTTGGAAACTTTAGCGCAACAAGTATCTGATCATGATTTGTCTAGCATTGTTGATTCAACATGCTAATAATTTCATTTGTGATGCCATTTTTGATATCATCAAAATTGATGTTAGATATATGTATTTACCTATTTTAGCTAGAAGAGCTTTGTGGCTCAAATCTTGGAATGCTGATATGACTTCTAAGTGTAGATTGCTTTCTCTTTCTTTCCAAGGTAATACATTATTTGGTTCTCAGTTGGATTCAATAATTTCAACTGTCGCTGGGGGGGAAGGGAGTTTTTTGCCTCAAGATAAAAAACCTAAAGGCAAATCTAAAGCTTCTAACTGTTTTCGTTCCTTTCGACATAATAAGGAACAGAAATCTAATCCTTCCCCAAAGGAATCTTCCCAATTGGAAGCCTTCCTCAAATTGGAATAAATCCAAGCCTTTTAAGAGATCAAAGCCAGCCCCCAAGCCTGCATGAAGGTGCGGCCCTCATTCCAGCTCAGCTGGTAGGGGGCAGATTAAAATTCTTCAAAGATGTTTGGATCAATTCCATCCAAAATCATTGGATTCAGAGTATTGTCTCTCAGGGTTACAGAATAGGATTCAGACCACCTGTGAAAAGATTTTTTCTCTCATGCATTCCAGCGAACCCAGTAAATGGTCAGGCTTTCCTGAAGTGTTTCAGACCTGGAGTTATCAGGGGTAATCCACCAGTTCCGATTCAGGAACAGGGCCTGAGGTTTTAGTCAAATCTATTCATTGTTCCAAAGTAAGAAAATTCATTCAGACCAGTTTTGGATCTAAAGATTTTGAATCGATATGTAAGAGTACCAACTTTCAAGATGGTGACTATAAGGACTATTCTGCCTTTTGTTCAGCAAGGGCATTATATATATGTCCACAATAGATTTACAGGATGCATATCTTCATATTCCGATTCATCCGGATCACTATCAGTTCCTGAGATTCTCTTTTCTAGACAAGCATTAACAATTTGTTGCTCTTCCTTTTGGCCTAGCAACAGCTCCAAGAATATTTTCAAAGGTTTTCGGTACCCTACTCTCTGTAATCATAGAGCAGGGTTTTGCGGTGTTTCCTTATTTGGACGATATCTTGGTACTCGCTCAGTCTTTATGTTCTGCAGAATCTCACATAAATCAACTAGTGTTGTTTCTTCAAAGACATGGTTGGAGGATCAATTTACCAAAAAGTTATTTGATTCCTCAGACAAGGGTAACCTTTTTAGGTTTCCAGATAGATTCAGTGTCCATGACTTAGTCTCTAACAGACAAGATACGTTTGAAATTCGTTGCAGCCTGTCGGAACCTTCAGTCTCAGTCATTCCCTTCAGTAGCTATGTGCATGGAAGTTTTAGGTCTCATGACTGCAGCATCGGACGCGATCCCCTTTGCTCGTTTTCACATGAGACCTCTTCAGCTTTGTATGCTGAACCAATGGTGCAGGGATAATAAAAGGATATCACAATTAATATCCTTAAATCCCAATGTTCGACTTTCTCTGACTTGGTGGTTAGATCACCATCGTATAATTTTAGGAGCCTCTTTTGTTCGTCCAACCTGGACTGTGATCACAACAGATGCGAGTCTTTCAGGTTGGGGAGCTGTTTGGGGATCTCTGGCAGCACAAGGGGTTTGGAAATCTCAAGAGGCGAGATTACCAATCAATATTTTGGAACTCCGTGCAATTCTCAGGGCTCTTCAGTTTTGACCTCTGTTGAAGAGAGAACCGTTCATTTGTTTTCAGACAGACAATATCACAACTGTGGCATATGTCAATCATCAGGGTGGGACTCAGTCCTCAAGCTATGAAAGAAGTATCTCAGATACTTGTTTGGGCGGAATCCAGCTCCTGTCTAATTTCTGCGGTTCATATCCCCGGTATAGACAATTGGGAAGCGGATTATCTCAGTCGTCAGACTTTACATCCGGGAGAATGGTCTCTCCACCCAGATGTGTTTTCTCAAATTGTTCAGATGTGGAGGCTTCCAGAAATAGATCTGATGGCTTCTCATCTAAAAAAGAAGCTTCCCAGGTACCTGTCCAGGGATCCTCGGGCGGAAGCAATGGATGCGTTGACACTTCCTTGGTGTTATCATCCAGCTTATATTTTTCCGCCTCTAGTTCTTCTTCCAAGAGTGATCTCCAAAATCATCATGGAGCAATCGTTTGTGCTGCTGGTGGCTCCAGTATTGCCTCACAGGTTTTGGTATGCGGATCTTGTTCGGATGTCCAGTTGCCAACTTTGGCCACTTCCATTAAGGCCAGACCTTCTATCTCAAGGTCTGTTTTTCCATCAGGATCTCAAATCATTAAATTTGAAGGTATAGAAATGCAACGCTTAGTCACAGTTTTGATAAAGGTTTGTCTGCAAGTTCCTTGAAAGGACAAATCTCTGCTCTTTCTGTTTTATTCCACAGGAAAATTGCTAAACTTCCTGATATTCATTGTTTTGTACAGGCTTTGGTTCGTATCAAGCCTGTCATTAAATCAATCTCTCCTCCTTGGAGTCTTAATTTGGTTTTGTAGGCTTTACAGGCTCCTCCGTTTGAGCTTATGCCTTCTTTGGACATTAAACTACTTTCTTGGTAAGTGTTGTTCCTTTTGGTCATCTCTTCTGCTAGAAGAGTTTCTGAATTATCTGCTCTCTCTTGTGAATCTCCTTTTCAACAACATTAATAGAGAAATTGTTGTCCCTTCTTTGTGTCCTAATCCTAAGAATTCTTTGGAGAGATCTTTGGATGTGGTGAGAGCTCTGAAATATTATGTTGAAGCCACTAAAGTTTTCAGGCAGACTTCTAGTCTATTTGTTATCTTTTCTGGTTCCAGGAAAGGTCAGAAGGCTTCTGCTGTTTCTTTAGCATCGTGGTTAAAGCTTTTGATTCATCAAGCTTATCTGGAGTCAGGTAGAGCCCCACCTCAGAGAATTACAGCTCATTCTACTAGAGCAGTTTCCACTTCTTGGGCTTTTAAAAATTAAGCTTCAGTTCATAAGATTTGCAAAGCAGCAACTTGGTCTTCTTTGCATACATTTACTAAATTCTACCATTTTGATGTGTTTGCTTCTTCGGAAGCAGTTTTTGGTAGGAAAGTTCTTCAGGCAGCTGTTTCAGTTTGATTCTGCTGCTTATGATTTAAGTTTTTCTTTTTATAGAATAAACTTATATTTGGGTTGTAGATTTATTCTTTTCAGCGAAATGGCTGTTTTTATTTTGTCCCTCCCTCTCTAGTGACTCTTGCGTGGAGTTCCACATCTTGGGTATTGCTGTCCCATACGTCACTAGCTCATGGACTCCAATTACATGAAAGAAAACATAATTTATGTAATAACTTACCTGATAAATTCATTTCTTTCATATTGGCAAGAGTCCATGAAGTCCACCCTTTTTTTATGGTGGTTATGATTTTTTTGTATAAAGCACAATTTTTTCCAAATTCCTTTGTTGATGCTTTTTACTCCTTTCTTTATCACCCCACTTCTTGGCTATTTGTTAAACTGAATTGTGTGTGTGGTGAGGAGTGTATTTATAGGCATTTTGAGGTTTGGGAAACTTTGCCCCTCCTGGTAGGATTGTATATCCCATACGTCACTAGCTCATGGACTCTTGCCAATATAAAAGAAATTAATTTATCACGTAAGTTCTTACATAAATTATGTTTTTTGTCAGACCCTCTCCTTTCTCATGCCCTTTACCTCTGTCTCCTCCCGTCTGAGCATTACTTAGTTCTGTCCATTACATTAAAAAAGAGTTAATACTAGTGGTGATTTGAGGGGTGATCAACGTCGACAATCATGGTGCCAGATAGCATAATTTCTCTGCTCACTATACAAACTGTTTGACAGGGTAATGGAAAAAGCTGAGGAGAAAATATCACCTGAAAGCCCTATATAAAAAAGAAAGTATTTAACCTCAAATTTTCTTCAGCTCACATGAGTTAGTGCTCTGGGAACAGTTATTCTTCAGCTACTGTGAGGTGCATGATTAAAATAAAACATCCAATCCACTTAATCAGTGCTGATGTCACAGTTTGCTTTACTGTAATCTCATGAGATTTGACTGAAATATCACGTGATTTCATATTTCACATCCTAAAACTCAGACGGGAGAATAGCAAGACTGTGCCTGCACATGCCAGATGCACGCCTTCTTCTACGTCCTGGGACTAGCATCCTGATTGGCTGCTTAAAATTAAATTCTCTTTATAATTTTACTCAAGTAGTGAATTTGCCTATTTTATGTTAACCTATTTGCAAACCTGAAACAGTAATAACTTATATGGAATATTGCTTTTTTTTTTTTTTTTTACAGATGTTTGTGAACCTTTTGTTCTGGTACCAGTTCTTCTGTGGTTTCTCTGGCACAGCAATGATGGACTTTTGGATGTTAATTCTGTTCAATTTAGTCTTTACTTCTGTGCCACCTATCATATATGGTATTCTAGACAAAGATGTTTCTGCAGAGACCCTCACAGACCTGCCAGAACTTTACAAATCTGGGCAAATATCACAGGTGGGAATTGAGCTACCAAACATACAATGCTAACGGTGGACAGATGTTTGTGACCTTTTTTTGTAATTGTGCTTATCTTAAGTTTGTCTTCCGTTCTTCAAATACAATCTGTCATAGTTTGTTTTACAGGTTTAATGACCCTAATTCACTTTAGTAAATGCAAGATTGTATGTTTATATAAACATTTGCTGTTGGCAAAAGAATCATATTTCTGGAGTACACATTTATGTTTTTGAAAAACAGTTGTAGTAAGTTGACTGGTTTTATATTTGGAAATATTTAAAAAATAAAATAAATATGTTGCATGTGTAGAGTGTTCAATCTCTATGCTATGGAAGACTTTTACCTGTGAACTATTTAACTTTGTCTGATATTTTGTGGTTAAAAACATCAGTTTGTCTTGCTTTGCATCTGTTGAAGTAACTCAAATCCATAGTTTGGGAATATGGCTAAAAAGATTTCCATCCATGCGTTGGCAAGAAAAAAAGCCATCACACAAAAATCAATATTTTGCCTTATCAGAGAAGCCAAGTATTATTATTATTATCAGGTATTTGTAGAGCGCGAACAGATTCTGCAGCAGTATACAGGACAATGATCACTTTGATAGGACTACAGAAGTCAGTGACTGTATCAAAAGCTCTGCATAAAACTTGGCAGTAGAAGTGGCAACAATTAACCCATTACCAAAAGAGCATAATCTGAAAATGCTTCTGGAGATTGTGAAAAAGTATCAGAATGTGAAGTAGGAACATGTTTTCTGTTGAAATTAAGACCAAGATAGAACTTTCAGACAACCCAAAGCACTAAGATTGCTCTTTTCTCAAGACACGTAATTACATTGCAGTATGTTGGGGTCATCATCATGCTCTGGTGGTGATTCTCATCAGTAGGGGCTGAATAACATTCAATATAGGAAAATGCTTCAGTTGACTAAAAGACTGAAGCTTGGGTGAAAATGTACCTTATAGCAGGACAATTGTTTCAGTCGAGTGAGGTGTTTTTGGAGTGCACCATAAACAATAAAATTAATTTCCTTTAGAGGTCCAGTAATGAATCTTAATCTCATTGAGACTCTGTGGAAATATTATAAATTGTGGTCCAGAATGGGCATCTAACTAAAACAAAAAACATCTAACAAGAATCACTCTGACACTGTACAAAGTTAGTACAGACTAACTCCAAAAATCTATGTCTGGTAAATGAATACTTACACAGGCTACATATATCAGTTTTATTTTTGATCAACATGCTTAATGTGTTGCAGAAGGTAGTCGTGCATAGTGCCCCTTTAAATTACTTTAAAGGGGCATTTAAGAGTTTGTGTTTTTGATATTTATGTGACCTATTGAATTGTAAGGTTGAGTTCATAAACTTTTTTTTGGATATATCAAATATATTTGTTTCATTTAATAAGGTATTTTTTCTCACTGAAAATAAAAGTAATCTATCTACTATATTTTTAATTATTCCCATAGAAGTACCATCCATTTGCTTGCATTCTGTTTGTAATGTTTATAAACTCATGATGACATCCATGTAATCTTTCTTGCAATAATGTCTGTTTTTACTTTTATAGGAATACCGGAGTTCAAATTTTTGGGTCACCATACTGGATGCGTTTTACCAAAGCCTGGCATGTTTCTTCATTCCATACTTTGTAAGTAGTTTAAATTCTGTAGTTACCTGATTCACTTCTAGTGTTTTTTTTTTTTTTGGTTTTTTTTTTTACTCTTCATGCAGTGGCATTATAGATTAAATGTATTACTGATTTCATCATTGTTTTTTTCCCTCTCACACATTTATAGAACCATATCTGTAGTATTTGAGTATATGACCTCTGGATACTGAAGTTGGTTGAAATGTCTCCCTGAAGTATTAGGGGTTGGGTTCCCATCTTCATATTTCCTCCCCCCGTTCCTGCTTGTAATTTAGCTTCTACATTTTTATATTAATGTTCGCTAAATCAACTCTAGTATAACTTTTTACTAGATCTTGGATAACTCCTGAAGCACTCATCAGCTTTTAGAATAGTTCCCTTTTAAGAAGACAGAGACCTAGGGCTCCAACATTTTTAAGGCTGTGTAAAATATCTTAATATCCTGTCTTTTTGTTCTGTAATCATGACAGCCATGTTTGTTACTTATATGCTGGGGTATTATGCAATTTATTTATTTTTGTAGGAACTGCAGTTTGTCTTCCCACTTTGTGTAATTTGGAGGTGGTAAAGTTGTCAAATATGTCGCAGTGTTCTTCAACAGCTAATTGAATTAAATAACACTGTGAAATATTTGACAATTTTACCTCCTTGTGGTGAGACACTTCTACACTGAGATTAGTGCAATTAGTTAAGTTTATAGATGCAATATTATCAGATTTACATTGTCTTAAATGTTTAATCTGCAATGTGCTACAATTACATGAGTGTATATGATTGATTATGGGGCATTCATTTAAATGACAGATTATATTTGACACAACATTTAATAAAGTTGCTGGGGGACGACAACGGAGATGGCCAAATGTCAGAAATGCTCTTTAGCCAACTCTCCTCATACAAGCAATAATATTGGGTATATGCAATTAAAACAGACATAAAATAAGTTAAGGAGCACCAAATTGAGCTGTCAGCCCACACCATTACTTTACTGTGAATGCTGTCTCAGAGAATAACGTTCCCCCAGAACAAAAAAATGGCTCATCTGGTGCAACTGCGCCCACCACATCGGAGCAGACAGCTGTTGTCGTGGTTTGGCCGGATGGACTTCTCTACCATACTGGCGCTTCCTTTCGCACCACGCCAGAGGCTTGCAGCCTACACATTGTAAGGCACTACTATCGGAGAAGTAAGCAATACAGCACATAACAGATATTATTTTTATTTTATTTTTTTTTTTGTCTCCTTGACAACACCATATTTAATTTTTTACTCAGAAGACATAAGACACAGAAATGTGAGTTATGTCAGAAAGGGTATGCTTCTATACACTGTAACACACGTGTGAGATTGAAGTTGAATTATAAAATATACCTTTTATTAATAATAGTTAAAAAAGACAGCAATATTTTTGTGTTTTGCTGTTCTCACATAGAGTTAAAAACACATCTCCATTACGTCCATATTTATGGTTTGTGATTTTACCAGTTGGATATACCTATGAGAGCTATAGGTTTATATGGGGTATTTAGTTGGTTATAATTGTTTGCTCTGGTACAATTTGTAGCCTTATATTTGGCTTATCAGAGAATTAAATTTTTCCAACTAAGTATATTTAACAGGTTTGGTATTCCTGTGTATTGCCTACAGTTCTAATGTATTAGTCTTCAAAAAAGGATAGCCTTATAGTGACTTTCAATGTTGATATAACTTTTGTGGTTATCAAAGTGGATGGTAGTGTCTATTTCCTTATACTTAGTTGTGTGCTTCATGTGGTGTTTGTGCACTTTATTCAGAGCAGCATATTTTTACTGCTTATCAAGTTAGAAACTAATTAGCGCTATTTCATAGCTTAATATTAGACTTCCAGTGACCAATACTTAGATTAAAGAACGGAGCTTCCAATATACCATAAATCAAGATTATATCATAATACCACTTAATTGTAACAAGTTACTTTGTTAGTTCAACATGTACTTGTTTTCATTGCAACTCTATATGCTCCGGTTTCGCTTAATAGAGTAAAAGCAGCGCTGCTGACATTGATACAAAACTTTGTATTGATACAATTATAGATTGCAGGTATTTTATTGTTTATATAATTATAAATTACAGATATTTTTCTGTTTATATATGTCAGTAAATAACAAAAACCGGCTTTCTACTTCAAGCTTCTTAGTTCAGCTTACTATTTTGCTGTTTGCTCGCAATGAGCCTTTGTATCAATGAGAGGTTGATTTTATTTGTATGATTTTAGTTGTAGTATATATCTGCTTTATGGCTGCGATAAGTAACCAGAGGGAGCCAATAATGCTCTCACTGTAGCTTAATTTTATATTTTGTACAGTTCTACGTTTTTGAACTTGTTCAAATTTTCTTGTAAGCGGTATTGCTTTAAATAAGTAACCTAAGAAGTATCCGTTCAGATCACTGTGTTAACAGAAGATCAAATAATGTTGCTTATAATATTGCTTAACTTGACAATTCTATTAATAGTTACTGTATTGTAACAGTTTACATACTTTAGCGTTTACTGCTTAGATTATACTGGCTTGCTGTCTTAACGTATCACCACAATTATCCGAGTTTAACTAAATGGCACTTCTGTGCCTTGGCTAGTCTAAACCACAACACTTGGAGTTACTGCAGTTATATATATTTTGCTTAAGATTATTAACTATTAAAGACCACCAACTGTTTGTTAATAACTACTTTGTTTTTAAGACATATAGGAGAGCAAAGTTAAAATAAGGAAACCCCTTAGATTCCTGAATGAGGTTCTATTCATAAAACCATGATTTTTTTTCCCCCTCCCACAGCCGGTGGGGGACGGGGGGCGAGACCCTAAGTAGCATCCTGAAGCTACAATAAATAGTCTTAAATGCCTCATCTATCCATATAAAAATAAAAACACACAGCACCTGATAGGAAGCCACTGTTAATTATATTAGTAGGGGTTTGGCAGCCGCACAGCGACATAACACGTATATTTTCATGAATGATACCAAATACTGTATCTCTTTAGCAATCAGTCCGATACTACCTTTCCTAATCCACTGCTAGTATACTAAAGTCCTTTATGAGCTAAGAATTCACTTGACTTGGCTTTAGACTTATGCAGAATAAGAACTGTGTTTTGGTGTCCGGTGAGTTGGGGGGTGACATTACACCTCAATTTCACTTAAAAGCTACATTGTGATTATGATAGTATTCAGAGCTTCCACATATGTTTATACTCACCTCTGTGGGTTCCTTTAAATATCTTACAACTTTTGCTATTTCGATGGACACATGTGGATCTTTCTGTTCATGTTGCCTAGCCCTAATAGCACTATAATTTCTCCAACATAGGTGTGTCCGGTCCACGGCGTCATCCTTACTTGTGGGATATTCTCCTCCCCAACAGGAAATGGCAAAGAGCCCAGCAAAGCTGGTCACATGATCCCTCCTAGGCTCCGCCTACCCCAGTCATTCTCTTTGCCGTTGTACAGGCAACATCTCCACGGAGATGGCTTAGAGTTTTTTAGTGTTTAACTGTAGTTTTTATTATTCAATCAAGAGTTTGTTATTTTGAAATAGTGCTGGTATGTACTATTTACTCAGAAACAGAAAAGAGATGAAGATTTCTGTTTGTATGAGGAAAATGATTTTAGCAACCGTAACTAAAATCCATGGCTGTTCCACACAGGACTGTTGAGAGCTACTAACTTCAGTTGGGGGAACAGTATGCAGTCTCTTGCTGCTTGAGGTATGACACATTCTAACAAGACGATGTAATGCTGGAAGCTGTCATTTTCCCTATGGGATCCGGTAAGCCATGTTTATTACGATCATAAATAAGGGCTTCACAAGGGCTTATTAAGACTGTAGACTTTTCTGGGCTAAATCGATTCATTATTAACACATATTTAGCCTTGAGGAATCATTTTATCTGGGTATTTTGATATAAGAATATCGGCAGGCACTGTATTAGACACCTTATTACTTAGGGACTTTCCCAAAGCATAAGCAGAGCCTCATTTTCGCGCCGGTGTGGCGCACTTGTTTTTGAGAGGCATGGCATGCAGTCGCATGTGTGAGGAGCTCTGATACTTAGAAAAGACTTTCTGAAGGCGTCATTTGGTATCGTATTCCCCTTTGGGCTTGGTTGGGTCTCAGCAAAGCAGATACCAGGGACTGTAAAGGGGTTAAAGTTTAAAACGGCTCCGGTTCCGTTATTTTAAGGGTTAAAGCTTCCAAATTTGGTGTGCAATACTTTTAAGGCTTTAAGACACTGTGGTGAAAATTTGGTGAATTTTGTACAATTCCTTCATGTTTTTTCGCAATTGCAGTAATAAAGTGTGTTCACTTTAAAATTTAAAGTGACAGTAACGGTTTTATTTTAAAACGTTTTTGTACTTTGTTATCAAGTTTATGCCTGTTTAACATGTCTGAACTACCAGATAGACTGTGTTCTGAATGTGGGGAAGCCAGAATTCCTATTCATTTAAATAAATGTGATTTATGTGATAATGACAATGATGCCCAAGATGATTCCTCAAGTGAGGGGAGTAAGCATGGTACTGCATCATTCCCTCCTTCGTCTACACGAGTCTTGCCCACTCAGGAGGCCCCTAGTACATCTAGCGCGCCAATACTCCTTACTATGCAACAATTAACGGCTGTAATGGATAATTCTGTCAAAAACATTTTAGCCCAAATGAACACTTGTCAGCGTAAGCGCGGCTGCTCTGTTTTAGATACTGAAGAGCATGGCAACGCTGATACTAATATCTCTGAAGGGCCCCTAACCCAGTCTGATGGGGCCAGGGAGGTTTTGTCTGAGGGAGAAATTACTGATTCAGGGAACATTTCTCAACAGGCTGAACCTGATGTGATTGCATTTAAATTTAAGTTGGAACATCTCCGCATTCTGCTTAAGGAGGTATTATCCACTCTGGATGATTGTGACAAGTTGGTCATCCCAGAGCAGCTATGTAAAATGGACAAGTTCCTAGAGGTGCCGGGGCTCCCAGAAGCTTTTCCTATACCCAAGCGGGTGGCGGACATTGTTAATAAAGAATGGGAAAGGCCCGGTATTCCTTTCGTCCCTCCCCCCATATTTAAAAAATTGTTTCCTTTGGTCGACCCCAGAAAGGACTTATGGCAGACAGTCCCCAAGGTCGAGGGAGCGGTTTCCACTTTAAACAAACGCACCACTATACCCATAGAGGATAGTTGTGCTTTCAAAGATCCTATGGATAAAAAATTAGAAGGTTTGCTTAAAAAGATGTTTGTTCAGCAGGGTTACCTTCTACAACCAATTGCATGCATTGTCCCTGTCGCTACAGCCGCATGTTTCTGGTTCGATGAGCTGATAAAGGCGGTCGATAGTGATTCTCCTCCTTATGAGGAGATTATGGACAGAATCAATGCTCTCAAATTGGCTAATTCTTTCACCCTAGACGCCACTTTGCAATTGGCTAGGTTAGCGGCTAAGAATTCTGGGTTTGCTATTGTGGCGCGCAGAGCGCTTTGGTTGAAATCTTGGTCGGCTGATGCGTCTTCCAAGAACAAGCTACTTAACATTCCTTTCAAGGGGAAAACGCTGTTTGGCCCTGACTTGAAAGAGATTATCTCTGATATCACTGGGGGTAAGGGCCACGCCCTTCCTCAGGATCGGCCTTTCAAGGCAAAAAATAAACCTAATTTTCGTCCCTTTCGTAGAAACGGACCAGCCCGAGGTGCTACGTCCTCTAAGCAAGAGGGTAATACTTCTCAAGCCAAGCCAGCTTGGAGACCAATGCAAGGCTGGAACAAGGGAAAGCAGGCCAAGAAACCTGCCACTGCTACCAAGACTGCATGAAATGTTGGCCCCCGATCCGGGACCGGATCTGGTGGGGGGCAGACTCTCTCTCTTCGCTCAGGCTTGGGCAAGAGATGTTCTGGATCCTTGGGCGCTAGAAATAGTCTCCCAAGGTTATCTTCTGGAATTCAAGGGACTTCCCCCAAGGGGGAGGTTCCACAGGTCTCAGTTGTCTTCAGACCACATAAAAAGACAGGCATTCTTACATTGTGTAGAAGACCTGTTAAAAATGGGAGTGATTCATCCTGTTCCATTAAGAGAACAAGGGATGGGGTTCTACTCCAATCTGTTCATAGTTCCCAAAAAAGAGGGAACGTTCAGACCAATCTTAGATCTCAAGATCTTAAACAAGTTTCTCAAGGTTCCATCGTTCAAGATGGAAACCATTCGAACTATTCTTCCTTCCATCCAGGAAGGTCAATTCATGACCACGGTGGATTTAAAGGATGCGTATCTACATATTCCTATCCACAAGGAACATCATCGGTTCCTAAGGTTCGCATTCCTGGACAAGCATTACCAGTTCGTGGCGCTTCCTTTCGGATTAGCCACTGCTCCAAGGATTTTCACAAAGGTACTAGGGTCCCTTCTAGCTGTGCTAAGACCAAGGGGCATTGCTGTAGTACCTTACTTGGACGACATTCTGATTCAAGCGTCGTCCCTTCCTCAAGCAAAGGCTCACACGGACATCGTCCTGGCCTTTCTCAGATCTCACGGATGGAAAGTGAACGTGGAAAAGAGTTCTCTATCTCCGTCAACAAGGGTTCCCTTCTTGGGAACAATAATAGACTCCTTAGAAATGAGGATATTTCTGACAGAGGCCAGAAAAACAAAGCTTCTAGACTCTTGTCGGATACTTCATTCCGTTCCTCTTCCTTCCATAGCTCAGTGCATGGAAGTGATCGGGTTGATGGTAGCGGCTATGGACATAGTTCCTTTTGCGCGCATTCATCTAAGACCATTACAACTGTGCATGCTCAGTCAGTGGAATGGGGATTATACAGACTTGTCTCCGAAGATACAAGTAAATCAGAGGACCAGAGACTCACTCCGTTGGTGGCTGTCCCTGGACAACCTGTCACGAGGGATGACATTCCGCAGACCAGAGTGGGTCATTGTCACGACCGACGCCAGTCTGATGGGCTGGGGCGCGGTCTGGGGATCCCTGAAAGCTCAGGGTCTTTGGTCTCGGGAAGAATCTCTTCTACCGATAAATATTCTGGAACTGAGAGCGATATTCAATGCTCTCAAGGCTTGGCCTCAGCTAGCGAGGGCCAAGTTCATACGGTTTCAATCAGACAACATGACAACTGTTGCGTACATCAACCATCAGGGGGGAACAAGGAGTTCCCTAGCGATGGAAGAAGTGACCAAAATCATTCTATGGGCGGAGTCTCACTCCTGCCACCTGTCCGCTATCCACATCCCAGGAGTGGAAAATTGGGAAGCGGATTTTCTGAGTCGTCAGACATTGCATCCGGGGGAGTGGGAACTCCATCCGGAAATCTTTGCCCAAGTCACTCAGCTGTGGGGCATTCCAGACATGGATCTGATGGCCTCTCGTCAGAACTTCAAAGTTCCTTGCTACGGGTCCAGATCCAGGGATCCCAAGGCGGCTCTAGTGGATGCACTAGTAGCACCTTGGACCTTCAAACTAGCTTATGTGTTCCCGCCGTTCCCTCTCATCCCCAGGCTGGTAGCCAGGATCAATCAGGAGAGGGCGTCGGTGATCTTGATAGCTCCTGCGTGGCCACGCAGGACTTGGTATGCAGATCTGGTGAATATGTCATCGGCTCCACCTTGGAAGCTACCTTTGAGACGAGACCTTCTTGTTCAGGGTCCGTTCGAACATCCGAACCTGGTTTCACTCCAGCTGACTGCTTGGAGATTGAACGCTTGATCTTATCGAAGCGAGGGTTCTCAGATTCTGTTATCGATACTCTTGTTCAGGCCAGAAAGCCTGTAACTAGAAAGATTTACCACAAAATTTGGAAAAAATATATCTGTTGGTGTGAATCTAAAGGATTCCCTTGGGACAAGGTTAAGATTCCTAAGATTCTATCCTTCCTTCAAGAAGGATTGGAAAAAGGATTATCTGCAAGTTCCCTGAAGGGACAGATTTCTGCCTTGTCTGTGTTACTTCACAAAAAGCTGGCAGCTGTGCCAGATGTTCAAGCCTTTGTTCAGGCTCTGGTTAGAATTAAGCCTGTTTACAAACCTTTGACTCCTCCTTGGAGTCTCAATTTAGTTCTTTCAGTTCTTCAGGGGGTTCCGTTTGAACCCTTACATTCCGTTGATATTAAGTTATTATCTTGGAAAGTTTTGTTTTTAGTTGCAATCTCTTCTGCTAGAAGAGTTTCAGAATTATCTGCTCTGCAGTGTTCTCCTCCTTATCTGGTGTTCCATGCAGATAAGGTGGTTTTACGTACTAAACCTGGTTTTCTTCCAAAAGTTGTTTCTAACAAAAACATTAACCAGGAGATTATCGTACCTTCTCTGTGTCCGAAACCAGTTTCAAAGAAGGAACGTTTGTTGCACAATTTGGATGTTGTTCGCGCTCTAAAATTCTATTTAGATGCTACAAAGGATTTTAGACAAACGTCTTCCTTGTTTGTTGTTTATTCTGGTAAAAGGAGAGGTCAAAAAGCAACTTCTACCTCTCTCTCTTTTTGGATTAAAAGCATCATCAGATTGGCTTACGAGACTGCCGGACGGCAGCCTCCCGAAAGAATCACAGCTCATTCCACTAGGGCTGTGGCTTCCACATGGGCCTTCAAGAACGAGGCTTCTGTTGATCAGATATGTAGGGCAGCGACTTGGTCTTCACTGCACACTTTTACCAAATTTTACAAGTTTGATACTTTTGCTTCTTCTGAGGCTATTTTTGGGAGAAAGGTTTTGCAAGCCGTGGTGCCTTCCATTTAGGTGACCTGATTTGCTCCCTCCCTTCATCCGTGTCCTAAAGCTTTGGTATTGGTTCCCACAAGTAAGGATGACGCCGTGGACCGGACACACCTATGTTGGAGAAAACAGAATTTATGTTTACCTGATAAATTACTTTCTCCAACGGTGTGTCCGGTCCACGGCCCGCCCTGGTTTTTTTAATCAGGTCTGATAATTTATTTTCTTTAACTACAGTCACCACGGTACCATATGGTTTCTCCTATGCAAATATTCCTCCTTAACGTCGGTCGAATGACTGGGGTAGGCGGAGCCTAGGAGGGATCATGTGACCAGCTTTGCTGGGCTCTTTGCCATTTCCTGTTGGGGAGGAGAATATCCCACAAGTAAGGATGACGCCGTGGACCGGACACACCGTTGGAGAAAGTAATTTATCAGGTAAACATAAATTCTGTTTTCACTCTCACTTCACCCCCCCCCCATATTTTATATTCTGATATCACACCTATATATACACACCTATATATAACATTATTTATCATTTACTTTACATTGTTTTAAGAGGTGTGTATCTGTAGACAATTTCCATTTTACTACTACCACTAGGTTATAGCAGTGTTTACCCGCTGAATATTCTATATGTTTTCATACTACAATCATTTGCTAGGGGCCACAGGTGGACCCACCCTGATAAATATATAATTTTTGTAATAAAAATAATAAAAATAGAGTAATAATGTTTCCTATATCAGTTGGTTCTCGTGTAACCATCGAACTATCCACTGTAAAATGCTATTATCTATATGGTATAAAATGAGATTCTCAAATTATTGTTAACTATGTAATGTACAACTATCTCCTGTTGATATATGTGACTTAACTGTCAATTTTGCTCCCACTGTGAAGGCACAACTTTCATTGTTTATATATATTACTTGTTATGTTATTTTACTGATGTTCATGTACCAAGAATCCCAATAAAAGATTAAAAAAAAAAATCAGGGTCTTTGAACTCAGGAGGATTCTTCTCTTCCAATAAGCATTACAGAATTGCGAGCAATTTTCATTGCATTCAGCCTGACCTCAACTAGCTTTGGTCCCCCTTGGGCAACATTTCCTCGGTGGCATACATCTACCAGGGAGGAATTCTGACTTCTTAAGCAATAAAGGAGGTAACCCACATTATCCAGTGGGCTGAATCTCATGTTTGTCTCCTATCTGCCATTTATATTCCAGGGGTGGATTTCTGGAAAATAGATTTCTGAGCAGACAGACTTTTCATCCCGGGGAGTGGGTTCTCCATCCGGAGGTATTCTCCATATCATCTCTCAGGTGGGGGTCCGGAGTAGGATCTGAATGCGTTGTATCAAAAAGCCAAACTTCCTAAGTATGGGCCGAGATCTAGAGGTCCTCTAGCCAATCTGATCGCTACGCTAGCGGTTCCTTGGATCTTCGGTTGAGCATTCCTGTTTTTTCCATGTGCTCTCCTTCTGAGATTTATTGTTCATATCAATCTGAAGAGAGCGTCTCTAATTCTAATAGTTCCTGCATAGCCTCGCAGGATCTGGTTCTCGGATCTGGTGAAAATGTCATCTTTTCCACCTTGGAGGTTTCCTCTGAGGAAGGACCTTCTACTTCAGGGTCCCTTCCTTCTCCTAAATCTGGATTCTCTGAAGTTGTCGGTTTGGAGATTAGATGCCTAGTTTTGACTAGGCGTGGCCTTTCTGAGAAGGTCTTTGAGACTGTACTTCAGGCTCGTAAGCTGGTTACTCGTAGGATTTACCATATGGTATGGCGTTTATACCTTTATTGGTGTGAATTGAAGGGTTTCTCTTGGAGCAGGGTAAGGGTACCAAGAATTTTGTCTTTCTTCAGGGGGACCTGGAGAAACGTTTGTCAGTCAGCACTCTGAAGGGTCAGATTTTTGCACTGTCTATTCCTTTGTTCAAACGTCAGGCAGATCTTCTGGATGTTCACTGTTTGTTCAGGCCTTGGTCAGAATCAGGCCTGCATTTAATCCAGTTGCTTCTCCTTGGAGCCTTACGCTTGTTCTTGAAGTTTTTGCAGCAGGCTCTGTTTGAGACTATGCGTTCGATCAATATCAAGTTGTTATCTTGGAAAGTTTTGGGTTTTTTCTGCTCGCAGAGTCTCCGAGCTTTCGGCTCTGCAGTGTGATTCTTTTATCTTTATTTTTCATGCGGATAAGGCGGTCCTTCATACTAAGCTGGAATTTCTCCTAAGGTAGTGTCGGATCGCTATATCAATCAGGAAATTGTTTTTCTTCCTTTTTGTGTCACTTTCCTTCTTCTCAGAAAGAATGTTGGTTACTGGATGTTTTGCGTTCTCTAACAGATTTTCTTCCAAGCAACTAAGATTTTAGGCAATCTTCTGCTTTGTTTCGTTGTCTCTAGTAGAGTAAGTGTCAGAAGGCCTCTTCTAGTATTTTTCTCTCTGGTTGAGAAGTGTTCCTTGAGACAGCTGGTCAACAACCTCCTGGGTGAACTATGGCTTTTTTACTGGAGCTGTCTCTTCTTCCTGGGCTTTCAATAATGAAGCTTCTGTGGAGCAAATCTGCAAGGGGGGGGGCGGAGCCAACAGCACATGAGAATGGTCGCACTTTTCTAGTGCTCCAGCTATTACCATTTTTCTAAATTGATCTAAGGTGCTTCTTCCAGCAAATTATACCCTCTGAGTATGATGGGATGCATGACAAACTTCTACTTAACATTGGGCGCATAGTATAATACGAGGCTAATGCAGCTACTCTAAGTTAAAACTGGAGGCCTTTTCTGACACTGAGCGGGCAGCGGCCATTTCTCTTACCGCATGGTGAGGAAACTACTCTATACATATTGGCCTACACACTCCTGTATGAACTGAGATCCTCCTTGATATTATCTTACCCTTCTACATCTATGATGGAGGACACGTATTGGATCTTAGCCGAATTGGGTAAACTCCTACAGTCTTATGAGCCCATATTTGCGGCAACTCTGAACAGAGCCCTAGAACCTGCCGATCTCAGCGGCCTACAACAAGAGGTTTACCTAAGCCCAGCCGACTACAATAGCAAAACCGGTGATGCTTTGGGACCTCAGCATCTAATGCATACCTCAGAAACCCTAATGAAGACGGCCGAATACGCGACTTCACAAGAGATTGAACGGCCGAGTAAAGGGACTGTGTCAAGCAACGTCACTGCGGCAAATCATCCCGGAGACAGCGCTCCTCAAAACTCGCATAGGCTAGGTGGAAGGAGTCCACAAATATCCCCAAAGCCTAAAGCAACTACTGACATTGAAGGTCGGCTGCCCTATCGTTGCGGGTCTAGTGAAGCTGGGGCTAAAAGCTTAGTTCCAAAATCCAGCGCCTCCTCGCACGGTCCCCTCTTTACTTACCTGCCATTGCTTATGAGAACCCAGACATCTAGGACCCGATGTCCCAGAGCCGGAGTGGGCTAAACGTAACTCTGCTTTAAATATAGCTGCAGGTAATCGAACTATAGGTTACTGTGCAATAAGTGTGACAGACTGGCAGTGAACTGAACTTTTCACACTACATAACAGATCTCTGTCTCACCTCACAAAGCTGCTAGATCTCAGTTACATATGAAGGTGTTAAAGCCTGAAATCAGTCTGAACATAACTAGGCATCTATGTGGAAATTATATGTTAAAACATAGACTTTAGTGGCATCTGCATCTCTCACTAATATCTATACACGTCTGTATGTTCATATGTTAGATGAATGTATCTTACCACCTTTTTTTTTTTTTTTTTATTATTATTATTTTTCATATATAGTTAACTTTTATCCATCTGTTGATGTAATGTTTGAGACAATACTCCCCAGGAGAATGTATATTAGAGCTATACTGTTATACGCCACCTTTAATAGGCCTATATTAGCTGCATTGCACAAGTTCTGCCACTTTTTATGAGGAACTATGTATGTAGCACATAAAAAGGGTACATGCTCATTATACCTCTATGTTTCTAGTAACCTGATTATATGCCTATATAGCAATGTTATATGTTGAGATCATGTAAGATCTTGGTTTGTTCTAAGGATAGATAACACTTATTTTTGAATTAGCATATAGCACTATCTGTCTTGTTTGTAACATTTCGCACAGTGAAGATAGACCTTTATTGATACAGGTTCATGGTTCAGATAGTTTGTTTTCCAGCCAGATGCCTTGTGCTCCCAATGTTACTCACAGTGCTCCTGTACTTACTATATATTCAAGCTCTTAGTTAGCATGCATATGTTTCATTTGTATACGTTGTGTGCCCTAATTCTGTGCAAACCTGTTTTTCATATTATACTCTGCATATGGTTAATTGAATTCCCTCACTGTACTGGCTCCCTAGGCGCATAACTAACTATTTAGTTGGCAAATGTAAAGCTGTATTATAACCGCCCTCGTATTGCCCTGACGCACCCTATCTGACTTACATGCAGAGCACCCATATCATCTATTGCCAGATAGTCATAAGACCTTACTGTATATCCCATTGATATTGTCTCTGACTTCGCTATGATAAATAGAGATTACTGTGTTATTCCCTTTGACATGGTTACCTAGTATATACATCTCTAGATGTTCTCCTGCCGATGGGCATAGGGCCCGTGCCCAGGCGACAGGATGCATACCTATTCTTTGGTTTTTCTAAAAGTTTATGAGACTGTGGTTATTATTTAATGTGCCTGCCTTCTTAATATACCCTAAGGGATAACTAGTTAGAGCAGAAGTCAACTTTACAGCCTTATATAAGCACATTAAAATACTAGTCAGGTTCCTTAATGCAGGCTGGCCCTGTACCACCTACAGCTAAAATGGTCCCCCGTGAGTCTCCCTATATAGACTAACAGTCTAGCAACATTTCAACATTAGTATTTAGAGGCATCATACCATAATTGTCCTTGCCCCTGACTACTAGCATAGAACTTAGTATTATCCTTGAACATAAGCTGTTTCTCATACTATATCTAAATAACAACCTCCCCCCCCCCAATTATGCCTAATATACCTCCTTGATCTGGAGGTCGAATTAAGCGGTTAATCTTGCATATACCGCATCCTAAAAAATTTTATTTCATAAGCTATAACTATACATTACCTGTTGTTCCCATTGTGAAATATACTATAACCCTGACTACTATATATGTATATCTATATTATAAACTAATCTAAGATTACAGGTCATGCAGGGACCGTTACAGTAACTTAAATTCCCCTCTCTAGAATGTATTACACGTTTTTCAAAGCACAATAGTTGCCTTTAATATCAGGTGAGGGAACAGACTTTGTTCAGCCCATGTTAAAAAGAAAAAGAGGTTTCAGCATTCTGTATAGCATATATTATAATGCGAATCTTGTATATCTATAATGTAATCATTGAATTGTATTGTACCATCTTCAGTTTGACTTATGACATGTTACTCAAAATAAGCTGTAATGTTTCGCATAACCTCAATAAAAAAAAAAAAAAAAATCTGCAAGGGGGCCACAAGGTCCTCATTAGATACCTTTCCAAATCTACATTTTGATACTTTTGCCTCAGCTGAGGCTTCTTTTGGGAGAAAAGTTCTTCAAGCAGTGGTGCCTTCTGTTTATGTCCACCTGTTTTGTTCTCCCTCCCTTTCATTCTGTGTCCTGTAGCTTGGGTATTGGTTCCCACTAGTAATTGGAATGACATTGTGGACTCTCCATGCCATAGGAAAGAAAACAAAATTTATGCTTACCTGATAAATGTATTTATTTCCGAGCATGGAGAATCCACGACCCGCCCTTATTTAAATTTAAGACGGGGGGTTTTGTGTACAAACCTCTTAGGCACCTCTATACCCTTGTGTTATCTTTTTTTTTTTTTTTTTTTCGTTTCCTTTGGCCGAATGACTTGGGGTTATGGGTAAGGGAAGTGACACTTAACAACTCTGCTGGGTTGCTCTTTGCCTCCTCCTGCTGGCCAGGAGTTTAATTCCCACTAGTAATTGGAATGAAATTGTGGACTCTCCATGCCCGGAAATAAATAAATTTATCAGGTTGTTTTTGCAAATTGTTATGCTCCTGAGATTACATACCTGCTTTTCAACAAAGGATATCAAGATACATTTTTATTGTATTTTTTTTTTTGCTTATTTTAATTGTACACGCTAACTGAAGCATGAAAGAAAATTTTAGTTTTCATATTCCTTTAAACTGTGGCTACATGTCTGTGCTTAGAGACGCATTCAAATTTACCCCTTAATGTTTTTTTTTTTTTAAGGTTTTTTCGATTTACTTTATTATTATTATTATTATTATTATCAGTTCTTTTATGTTTTAATGCTGCAAGTTTTCCTGCTCAGGTATAATTTGTTTTATTTTTTATAGACCTACCTGGGCTCAGACATAGACATCTATTCGTTTGGAAACTTTGTAATTACAGCATCCCTATTTGTGGTTTTGCTACACCTTCTTATTGAAAGTAAAAGCACGGTGAGTAAATAGAAAGGAAATTTTAGAAAAATGAATGTAAAATATCTGAGTTTGTCGTTTCTGACTTCTGTTGGATCAGCCATTCTGTAATTACTAGTATTCAATTAACAATTTGCTGAAACAAGATGGATGATATTTTGTTGTTGTAGCTTCACTTTTATATTTGTAGATAGAGTTCACATGGTTGTACATAATAAATAATACTAGTACTTTTTTTCTGAATTCCACTATTCTATTTTGGTTTGTTGCTAATATGATAATCTTTGAGCCAATGTACACATAAATAAAATATATATATATTTTCCTCAATAACTAAATCTCACGAAACCGCAACCTACGCTTGTTGACGCTTAACTTCTAAACGTAATACAAACAATACACTTACATTAAAGTCAAAATGTGTTATACAGTTCTGACGCTCACTAAATGGTAACATTTTAACCTATAACATTTAAAACTTTTTATTGAACTAACATTTGTAAAATCAGTATTCATGTGATCATACAGATTACAATACAGACCTTTAAATTGCATCATTTTAGCTGGAAGACGTAATACTAGTACAAACTAGTACTAAATTATTTTATTTTTATTTTTGTATTATTCTTTTTTTTTATATAAATATATTTATTTAAAGAATTTACAAGTGCCTGGAAGATGTCCAAAAACATTGTTACAAGGTACAGGCCTACCTCATTTTATTGAGCTTTGCAAGTATTGCTAATTAAACATAATGCTATTGCACACTAATAGACTACAGTATAGTGTAAATATAACTTTCATATACACTGGAAAACAAAAATTGAATGTGAATCACTTTATTGCGGTGGTCTGTAACTAAACCCGCAATATCTCTGAGGTACGCCTGTATACAAAAAAAATCACAATAAGAAAAAGTATGCAGCCTTTGCAACAGATTATCAGATGTAGTAGGCAACTAGACCCTGTGTCAAATTTTCCTAGATGTACAGAAACCGTTAAGTAATCAAAACAAACAAAAATTAGAATATGAGTGACTGTGAAACCAAATGAAAAGAAAACTGATTTAAACACCTACAACTCTAAATAAACAATTCAAATTATAAATAAAATATACAAATAAATAAGCTGTTATATTGAAACCTTGTATGTTGCATGAAATGGTCCTTTTAAAAACTCATGGAGCAGTGATCACCCCTCATTCTTTTCTTTTTACTGTTTGGAATATTATCCTTTATTTTATGTTCAATGTAAACTAAATAATGAATAAGAATATTAATTAGATTTTCTAACTGTTTGTGTATTTCAGACATGGATTTACTGGACTATAATGTGTTTTAGTGTTGTGTCATATTTTATTTTTACATTGGCACTTGGAGCAACATGCGTTACATGCAACCCACCAGCTAACCCGTACTGGATAATGCTGAAACATGCAAGTGATCCAGCATTTTATCTCGTCTGCATTATGGCCGCTGTTATTGCGCTCATGCCTAGGTAAGTTAAGGAACAAATATTTTCAGTGTATAAATAGGAGTCAAAGCTTTACTTTGTGTATAACAATTAGACACAAATTAAACCCACATTTTTTTCTTTCTTGATTCAGATAAAAAATGTTTTTTTTAAAGTTTCCAATTTATTTCTATTATCAAATTTGTGTTGTTTTTATGTTATTCTCTGTTAAAGAGATATCCACATAGGTATCATGCACATGTCTGCAGCACTACATGACAGGAAATAGTGCTGCCCTCTAGTGCTCTTGATAATCTATAACATTGTTCCAAAAACTGCTGCCATATAGTGTTCCAGACACGTGCACACTCCTGAACTTATCTTTCTGCTTTTCAATAAAGGATTACAAGAAAACAAAGAAGATTGATAATAGAAGTAAATTGGAAAGTTGTTTAAAAGTGCACATTGTATCTGAATTATGAAAGAAACATTTTTGGTTTAATGTCCCTTTAAATGCAAAAGAGAGTGTTTAATGTGATAATCACTGGCTGTGAAAGAGATGTGCTCAGCTCCCGTCTTGAGCATTGTAAATAAGCCAGGATGCAGAGATTTCTTGTGTTTAGCAATAATTTATAAGACTGAACCTTATATACTGTCTTGTGTTCATCAGGGGGATACTCAATCCTTAGAATTAAGTTAGGCCTATGGTAATTGGAGGTTTATACTCCCGAAAGAGAACCTTCGACTGGTGCAAGAAATTCATCTTGAGAATTAAAAAGCTATCAAGTGTTCCGTTCTTTTTTTCTATGTACTATAATATTTATGTGACTACAGTTATGCAAATAAATATTTATCTGTATTTCTGCCACATTACCTTTTCAGTTGCATGACAAATACAATATGTTGCTCCACTACTTCTTTTTTTTTTTTCTTTTTTTTTTTTTTCTACAAAGATTGCTTAGTTGCAGCTTTCTTAGTTAACTATTGCAGTCCGTTTCCATCCGCACCACTGCTAACCCAGTATGGGAGTTTGATGACTTTCGCAAGGATTCTTTTAAACTATATTTATTTCTCTTGTTTAATGAAGGCAGGTTCAATTTCGTCCTGAACTGTCACTTCTTTGCTGCTTAGTGTCTTTCTAAGAGACCCTTAAAAGAGGTTGTCCAGTAGTGAACAGGTTTTTATAGGGATGCATCTCCATGCATGCTGAATTCAAAGTTGTTCACTACAGTGCATATATTACGGAACTGATGGTCACGAATACTTGTTCCAGATTACAAGTTCATATGCACTATTGTGAACGAGTTTGGACTAGAAAAACCCACTCACTAACCCATAAATATGGAATTTTAGCTTTTACTGCTGTCACTTTGAGCATGAAGAAATAAATAAAAACCTAGTTGCATATTTTAACTTAAACAGGCTGAAATGGAAGGACTTGCTACATATAGGATCGAGTTTCATTTCTAGTTGATGTGGCAAATTTTAAACTGACATTGCAATCCATTATGATCTGAGTACTAATATCCTCACACGACTTACCTCCTAGAATTAAAGCTGAGGATGAAAAGTTTCCAATTGGTCATAGTAAATTGTTCATAACCCCCTTAATCTTGATAGCCTTTTATTGGTACTCAACATGTAATAATGACTGCATGTACTTCTTAGCACACACAGTGCTTTGATTCTAGATTCTATAAAGGGACAGTCTAGTCAAAATTAAACTTCCATGAATTAGATAGGGCATGTAATTTTAAAAAACTTCCCGATTTACTTTTATCATTAAATTTGCTTTGTTCTCTTAGTATTCTTTTTTGAAAGTTAAACCTAGGCAGGCTCATATGCTAATTGCTAAGCCCTTGAAGGCGGCCTTTTATCTCAGTGCATTTTGACATTTTTTTTACAGCTAGACAGTGCTAATTAATGTGTGCCATATAGATGGTGTCCTCACTCCAGTGGAGTTACTTAGGAGTCAGCACTGATTGGCTAAATGCATGTCTGTCAAAAAAATTAACGGGACTGTCTGCAGAGGCTTTAGCTACAATCACACAGGTAACAAGTATATAAAAATAACCGTGTCGGTTATGCAGAACTGGGGAATGCGTAATAAAGGGATTATCTTTCTTTTTAAACAAAGGGACAGTCCACATCAGAATTTTTATTAATGCATAGCATTAATTTAAGTTTTAAAACCTTTTTTTCTTTCATGTAATTAACAAGAGTCCATGAGCTAGTGACGTATGGGATATACATTCCTACCAGGAGGGGCAAAGTTTCCCAAACCTTAAAATGCCTATAAATACACCCCTCACCACACCCACAAATCAGTTTTACAAACTTTGCCTCCAAGGGAGGTGGTGAAGTAAGTTTGTGCTAGATTCTACGTTGATATGCGCTCCGCAGCAAGTTGGAGCCCGGTTTTCCTCTCAGCGTGCAGTGAATGTCAGAGGGATGTGAGGAGAGTATTGCCTATTGAATGCAGTGATCTCCTTCTACGGGGTCTATTTCATAAGGTTCTCTGTTATCGGTCGTAGAGATTCATCTCTTACCTCCCTTTTCAGATCGACGATATACTCTTATATTTACCATTTCCTCTACTGATTCTCGTTTCAGTACTGGTTTGGCTTTCTACAAACATGTAGATGAGTGTCCTGGGGTAGGTAAGTCTTATTTTCTGTGACACTCTAAGCTATGGTTGGGCACTTTATTTATAAAGTTCTAAATATATGTATTCAAACATTTATTTGCCTTGACTCAGAATGTTCAACTTTCCTTATTTCCAGACAGTCAGTTTCATATTTGGGATTATGCTTTAATTATCATATTTTTTCTTACCTCAAAAATTTGACTTTTTCCCTGTGGGCTGTTAGGCTCGCGGGGGCTGAAAATGCTTCATTTTATTGCGTCATTTTTGGCGCGGACTTTTTTGGCGCAAAAATTCATTTCCGTTTCCGGCGTCATACGTGTCGCCGGAAGTTGCGTCATTTTTTGACGTTATTTTGCGCCAAAAATGTCGGCGTTCCGGATGTTGCGTCATTTTTGGCGCAAAAAGCATTTAGGCGCCAAATAATGTGGGCGTCTTTTTTGGCGCCAAAAAATATGGGCGTCGCTTTTGTCTCCACATTATTTCAGTCTCATTTTTCATTTGCTTCTGGTTGCTAGAAGCTTGATGTTTGGCATTTTTTTCCCATTCCTGAAACTGTCTTATAAGGAATTTGATCTATTTTGCTTTATATGTTGTTTTTTCTCTTACATATTGCAAGATGTCTCACGTTGCATCTGAGCCAGAAGATACTACAGGAAAACCTCTGCCTGCTGGATCTACCAAAGCTAAGTGTATCTGCTGTAAACTTTTGGTAGCTATTCCTCCAGCTGTTGTTTGTATTAAATGTCATGACAAACTTGTTAATGCAGATAATATTTCCTTTAGTGATGTACCATTGCCTGTTGCAGTTCCCTCAACATCTAAGGTGCAGAATGTTCCTGATAACATAAGAGATTTTGTTTCTGAATCCATAAAGAAGGCTTTGTCTGTTATTTCTCCTTCTAGTAAACGTAAAAAGTCTTTTAAATCTTCTCTTTCTACAGATGAATTTTTAAATGAACACCATCATTCTGATTCTTTGGACTCTTCTGGTTCAGAGGATTCTGTCTCAGAGATTGATGCTGATAAATCTTCATATTTATTTAAGATGGAATTTATTCGCTCTTTACTTAAAGAAGTACTAATTGCTTTAGAAATAGAGGATTCTAGTCCTCTTGATACTAATTCTATACGTTTAGATAAGGTTTTTAAAGCTCCTGCGGTTATTCCAGAAGTCTTTCCTGTTCCTAATGCTATTTCTGCAGTAATTGCTAAGGAATGGGATAGATTGGGTAATTCATTTACTCCTTCTAAACGTTTTAAGCAATTATATCCTGTTCCGCCTGACAGGTTAGAATTTTGGGACAAAATCCCTAAAGTTGATGGGGCTATTTCTACCCTTGCTAAACGTACTACCATTCCTACATCAGATGGTACCTCGTTTAAGGATCCTTTAGATAGAAAAATTGAATCTTTTCTAAGAAAAGCTTATCTATGTTCAGGTAATCTTCTTAGACCTGCTATATCATTGGCTGATGTTGCTGCAGCTTCAACTTTTTGGTTGGAAACTCTAGCGCAACAAGTAACAAATCGTGATTCTCATGATATTATTATTCTTCTCCAGCATGCTAATAATTTCATCTGTGATGCCATTTTTGATATTATTAGAGTTGATGTTAGATTTATGTCTCTGGCTATCTTAGCCAGAAGAGCTTTATGGCTTAAGACTTGGAATGCTGATATGGCTTCTAAATCAACTCTACTTTCCATTTCTTTCCAGGGAAACAAATTATTTGGTTCTCAGTTGGATTCTATTATTTCAACTGTTACTGGTGGGAAAGGAACTTTTTTACCACAGGATAAAAAGTCTAAAGGTAAAAACAGGGCTAACAATCGTTTTCGATCCTTTCGTTTCAACAAAGAACAAAAGCCTGATCCTTCGTCCTCAGGAGCAGTTTCAGTTTGGAAACCATCTCCAGTCTGGAATAAATCCAAGCCTGCTAGAAAGGCAAAGCCTGCTTCTAAGTTCACATGAAGGTACGGCCCTCATTCCAGTTCCGCTGGTAGGGGGCAGGTTACGTTTTTTCAAAGAAATTTGGATCAATTCTGTTCACAATCTTTGGATTCAGAACATTGTTTCAGAAGGGTACAGAATTGGTTTCAAGATGAGACCTCCTGCAAAGAGATTTTTTCTTTCCCATGTCCCAGTAAATCCAGTGAAAGCTCAAGCATTTCTGAATTGTGTTTCAGATCTAGAGTTGGCTGGAGTAATTATGCCAGTTCCAGTTCCGGAACAGGGGATGGGGTTTTATTCAAATCTCTTCATTGTACCAAAGAAGGAGAATTCCTTCAGACCAGTTCTGGATCTAAAATTATTGAATCGCTATGTAAGGATACCAACGTTCAAGATGGTAACTGTAAGGACTATATTGCCTTTTGTTCAGCAAGGGAATTATATGTCCACAATAGATTTACAGGATGCATATCTGCATATTCCGATTCATCCAGATCATTATCAGTTCCTGAGATTCTCTTTTCTAGACAAGCATTACCAATTTGTGGCTCTACCGTTTGGCCTTGCTACAGCTCCAAGAATTTTCACAAAGATTCTCGGTGCCCTTCTGTCTGTAATCAGAGAACAGGGTATTGTGGTATTTCCTTATTTGGACGATATCTTGGTACTTGCTCCGTCTTTACATTTAGCAGAGTCTCATACGAATCGACTTGTGTTGTTTCTTCAAGATCATGGTTGGAGGATCAATTTACTAAAAAGTTCTTTGATTCCTCAAACAAGGGTAACCTTTCTGGGTTTCCAGATAGATTCAGTGTCCATGACTCTGTCTTTAACAGACAAGAGACGTCTAAAATTGATTACAGCTTGTCGAAACCTTCAGTCACAATCATTCCCTTCGGTAGCCTTATGCATGGAAATTCTAGGTCTTATGACTGCTGCATCGGACGCGATCCCCTTTGCTCGTTTTCACATGCGACCTCTTCAGCTCTGTATGCTGAACCAATGGTGCAGGGATTACACGAAGATATCTCAATTAATATCTTTAAAACCGATTGTTCGACACTCTCTAACGTGGTGGACAGATCACCATTGTTTAATTCAGGGGGCTTCTTTTGTTCTTCCGACCTGGACTGTAATTTCAACAGATGCAAGTCTCACAGGTTGGGGAGCTGTGTGGGGATCTCTGACGGCACAAGGAGTTTGGGAATCTCAGGAGGTGAGATTACCGATCAATATTTTGGAACTCCGTGCAATTTTCAGAGCTCTTCAGTTTTGGCCTCTTCTGAAGAGAGAATCGTTCATTTGTTTTCAGACAGACAATGTCACAACTGTGGCATACATCAATCATCAAGGAGGGACTCACAGTCCTCTGGCTATGAAAGAAGTATCTCGAATTTTGGTTTGGGCGGAATCCAGCTCCTGTCTAATCTCTGCGGTTCATATCCCAGGTGTAGACAATTGGGAAGCGGATTATCTCAGTCGCCAAACGTTGCATCCGGGCGAATGGTCTCTTCACCCAGAGGTATTTCTTCAGATTGTTCAATTGTGGGGGCTCCCAGAGATAGATCTGATGGCCTCTCATCTAAACAAGAAACTTCCCAGGTATCTGTCCAGATCCCGGGATCCTCAGGCGGAGGCAGTGGATGCATTATCACTTCCTTGGAAGTATCATCCTGCCTATATCTTTCCGCCTCTAGTTCTTCTTCCAAGAGTAATCTCCAAGATTCTGAGGGAATGCTCGTTTGTTCTGCTAATAGCTCCGGCATGGCCTCACAGGTTTTGGTATGCGGATCTTGTCCGGATGGCATCTTGCCAGCCATGGACTCTTCCGTTAAGACCAGACCTTCTGTCACAAGGTCCTTTTTTCCATCCGGATCTGAAATCCTTAAATTTAAAGGTATGGAGATTGAACGCTTGATTCTTGGTCATAGAGGTTTCTCTGACTCCGTGATTAATACTATGTTACAGGCTCGTAAATCTGTATCTCGAGAGATATATTATAGAGTCTGGAAGACTTATATTTCTTGGTGTCTTTCTCATCATTTTTCTTGGCATTCTTTTAGAATACCGAGAATTTTACAATTTCTTCAGGATGGTTTGGATAAGGGTTTGTCCGCAAGTTCTTTGAAAGGACAAATCTCTGCTCTTTCTGTTCTTTTTCACAGAAAGATTGCTATTCTTCCTGATATTCATTGTTTTGTACAAGCTTTGGTTCGTATAAAACCTGTCATTAAGTCAATTTCTCCTCCTTGGAGTTTGAATTTGGTTCTGGGAGCTCTTCAAGCTCCTCCGTTTGAACCTATGCATTCATTGGACATTAAATTACTTTCTTGGAAAGTTTTGTTCCTTTTGGCTATCTCTTCTGCTAGAAGAGTTTCTGAATTATCTGCTCTTTCATGTGAGTCTCCTTTTTCTGATTTTTCATCAGGATAAGGCGGTGTTGCGAACTTCTTTTGAATTTTTACCTAAAGTTGTGAATTCCAACAACATTAGTAGAGAAATTGTGGTTCCTTCATTATGTCCTAATCCTAAGAATTCTAAGGAGAAATCATTGCATTCTTTGGATGTTGTTAGAGCTTTGAAATATTATGTTGAAGCTACGAAATCTTTCCGTAAGACTTCTAGTCTATTTGTTATCTTTTCCGGTTCTAGGAAAGGCCAGAAAGCTTCTGCCATTTCTTTGGCATCTTGGTTGAAATCTTTAATTCATCTTGCCTATGTTGAGTCGGGTAAAACTCCGCCTCAAAGAATTACAGCTCATTCTACTAGGTCAGTATCTACTTCCTGGGCGTTTAGGAATGAAGCTTCGGTTGACCAGATCTGCAAAGCAGCAACTTGGTCTTCTTTGCATACTTTTACTAAATTCTACCATTTTGATGTATTTTCTTCTTCTGAAGCAGTTTTTGGTAGAAAAGTTCTTCAGGCAGCGGTTTCAGTTTGAATCTTCTGCTTATGTTTTTTGTTAAACTTTATTTGGGTGTGGATTATTTTCAGCAGGAATTGGCTGTCTTTATTTTATCCCTCCCTCTCTAGTGACTCTTGTGTGGAAAGATCCACATCTTGGGTAGTCATTATCCCATACGTCACTAGCTCATGGACTCTTGTTAATTACATGAAAGAAAACATAATTTATGTAAGAACTTACCTGATAAATTCATTTCTTTCATATTAACAAGAGTCCATGAGGCCCACCCTTTTTTGTGGTGGTTATGATTTTTTTGTATAAAGCACAATTATTCCAATTCCTTATTTTATATGCTTCGCACTTTTTCTTATCACCCCACTTCTTGGCTATTCGTTAAACTGATTTGTGGGTGTGGTGAGGGGTGTATTTATAGGCATTTTAAGGTTTGGGAAACTTTGCCCCTCCTGGTAGGAATGTATATCCCATACGTCACTAGCTCATGGACTCTTGTTAATATGAAAGAAATGAATTTATCAGGTAAGTTCTTACATAAATTATGTTTTTTTTTTTTCACAATTCAGATAGAGCATGTCATTTTAAAGAACTTTACAATTTTTACTTCTATTTCATTTTTTTGTCTTGGTATCCTTTGTTGAAAAGGGATACCTAGGTAGGCTCAAGAGATGCTGATTGGTTGCTTCACATATATGCTTCATGTTATTGGCTCACCCAGTGCGTTAACTAGCTCCCAGCAGTGCATTGCTGCTTCTTTAACAAAAAATACCAAGAGAATGAAGCAAACTAGATAACAAGTAAATTTGAAAGTTGTTTAAAATTGTGTTCTCTATCTGAACCATGAAAACACATGTTTGGGTTTCATGTCCCTTTAATTCTATATAGTACAGAAAAGGAGGATATATTTAATGAACAACATTTCTGCTTCCTGTTTTTAATGCTGCACATCTAATAAATCATTTTTAATAACTTGCATTACGTCTTGCAAGTGTTGCCTTTTCGAATACAGCAAGTTTGTTTGCATTATGCACCTCAGTGATCAGGTGATGTCAAAAGCGTTCCTGTATTTCCTATATTTAAATAAGATGTGTTTTGTTTTTTTACTTTAGATATGTGTACCGGGTATTTCAAGGAACTGTATTTCCCACTCCTCAACTAAGAGCAAAGAAGCTTGATTTGATGACCACGTCTGAGCGATCCAAAGCTATTAAACTCTGGAAAGGGGAAGAAACAATAACTCATGAAAATACCTCATTATCGAAAAAAACATCTGACTGCACATCTCCGAAGGAGAATGAAGAAGCTGCTAATATGCTACCTGTAGAAATCCACTTCCACTTTCCAGGCCATGTTGATGTCTGATAATTAGAACTTTAAATAGCATTGACAGTTTCTAAAGGTTTCTACATTGTTCAAACCAAAAACCTTTTCTCAATATTTTAGGAAATGTCATATTTACATTGTAATGCACATTTGGTTCTTTTTGTAAAAACTATTTGTACCATAAAAGACATCAAACTGGTCCTATCAGAAATTTCTTCCAGTATCTCTGAATCTTATTATTCCCAGTTTTGCAGTTCCATTTAGGCTCCTGTAATTTCTATGATGCTTTATTACATTTTTTGTTGTGCACAGTTTTAGTTTACTTTATGCCTGATTGCTGGAACTGATATAAAGTGGGTTTAACCCCTTAATGACCACAATGTACCCTATATGTCACTGGTCGTTAAGGGTTTTTTCAGGACATAATAGCACAAGTCTAGCAAGAACACGCTATTAATTCCCTCTCTCCAGCAGGCTTTGTGGAATAGAGCAGTCTCAACGCTTGTGGCAAGACCGCGATATAAAACAATCAAGTCCCAAAAAAAGGCCAGCGACATACAGGGTACGTCGCTGGTCCTTAAGGGGTTAAAGGGAGACTGACACATTTCAGAATACACTAGTAGATTTTTAGAAATATTTTGAATTCTGTCTTGTGTTATATATATATATATATATATATATATATATATATATATATATATATATAAATGCATTTTAACTTTGTTTATAAAATCAGTGTTAAACCGTTTAGTAGGTAGAAAATTGTATGTTGTGCAAAATTATCTTTTTGATTATTTTTTTTAAAGTTTTTTTTAGGAATTGTTAAACACGTGCACAAATATAATGAATGTTGTTGTCCCAAAAGTGGCACCTTATCTCGGGCGTTAACTTACTTTATTATGGAGGTGTGGTCCTTGATACCTAAGGATAGTCCAGTGCCCCATCAGTGTTTCTTTGTATATTTTATTAAAGTGCAACCAATAATATGTTTATTAGCAAAATGCATCAACAATAATTTATAGTGTTTACTGCTTCATGTCTCAACATTTGAAATTACTTTGTAAAACAAAACTTAATGCTGGGAACCTGATACTTTCTTATTATTACCTTGAGTTGCCTTTAAGGAACAGCACACACAATAATAGAACAGCAACGGCAAGTGTTTTATTTATCTTGCAACTTTTTATGGGTCTCTGCCCCTCAAATTCAAAGTGTTTTTTTTTTGTTTTGTTTTTTTCCTCAATCTCAAAAATGCATCAAATAAAGTTTTCTACTTAGCCAGTGGAGGCTGCTATGCCAGTACTTACACTCACAACTTTGAATATGGGTGTGAGCGTGCATACTTAGGTACTGGCATGGCAGTTCCTAAGAAATGAACATCATTCACTGCATCTTTGGAATACAAAAAGTTTTTAAAATTTGAGTAGTGGAGCTCAGTGGAAACAATAGAAAGGGGTAAGTATAACACTTGCTATTGTTTAGGTGTAAAGTTAGCTCTTATTATCGAATAGCCATTGGCATTTATTGATTTTATTTGGTTTGCAAAACAGCATGCTTGTTAATAACAGAAGTGTAAAAGCTTGTACAATCCTAAAAAGCCATAAAGCCTTGCAGAAGTGAGGTCTGCCTTGTCTATTTAATTGAAAGAAAAAAATATATATTTGTGTGTGTGTGTATATATCTAAAAACATTTGTTTTCAGGATACAGTCACCTGTTCAAAATGTTAGACCTTGTGCAAATTAATACTGTATGTTTGACTGTTAAATACTATTTATATCTCTAACTGCAGCTATAGGCTGGTGTTAAAAACAGTTTTTATGAGGGTTTTTTTTCTGAAACCAATTTAAATATCCACTCATAATTTTTTTTCTTTGTGTGCTTGATAAGTAAACTTGACTGTCAACACCTGATCATGTCAGGCAAGTTTATTTACTTGCACAAATATTTAAACAAAATATATCAAACTTACTAGCCATCATTAATTTATGTCACATGATTTGCACAGCCCTAGAAGGCAATTTGTCTTTAAACTTGTTCTCTCTTATATACTGTAGCTCCTCATTATCAGTAAAGCTTCTTTCTTTCTTTGTTTTTTTTTTCTTTTTTCTTCTCCTGGTACCAAAGTTTCTTTAGTGACCTAATTAGCCAATGTCTAAAACCAAATGACTTCCAATACTACAAAAGGACATTGGTGGATTTTATTACTGAAGAAACAGGACATGGTCTGTTGCTCAACAAAACAAAACTTTTAGCAAAATAGGGTATTTCACTTGTTACTGTAATGTCTATGTTAAAGATCTAAACATAAATAATATATTGTTGCCAAACTCCATTAATTAGTACTTCTGTTCTCCTGTTCAGCAGGATTGGTGTGTTTTTTTACTAGCCAATGCTTTTAACCTGTGTCACTCTCCAGCAATGTGGCTAACACATCTGTCTCAATATGCACTGTATAAATCTATCTACTTGAACTAGACTGCTTTTAATAGAATGTATTTCCTCTCTTGTATATGACCTGCCTCCATTTTGTATTTAGATCATTCCTGTTTTAAAAGCCTTGCATTCTGGTAATGTGTAGGGTTATCTATCCAAGGTAGTCAGGAAATATTATTTACTGTACACCATTTTCAAATTGTGAAATTGATCCTTAGCTACAGGAACACTGCACTTTTAAGTATTTCTTTAAAACAGGTGTTTTTTATTTAGGTTTTTTTTTTTTTTAAGAAATATTTTTTATGCATTATATATGTTCACATTTAATTGCATGAGAATGTAACTATTGTATTTATTACAGACATTAAATAAAGAAAATAGTTTTCCATATTTGTGTGTGTTTTTTTTTATTTATTACTAGTGATATCTTTTAGTGGACACTTAAAGGGACACTGAACCCAAATTCTTTCTTTTGGGATTCAGATAGAGCATGCAATTTTAAGCAACTTTCAAATTTGCTCCTAATATCATTTCTCCTGTTAAGTGTAGTCAGTCCACGGGTCATCCATTACTTATGGGATTATAACTCCTCCCTAACAGGAAGTGCAAGAGGATCACCCAAGCAGAGCTGCTATATAGCTCCTCCCCTCTACGTCATATCCAGTCATTCTCTTGCACCTAACTAAAGATAGGACGTGTGAGAGGACTGTGGTGTGTTAAACTTAGTTTTTATTTCTTCAATCAAAAGTTTGTTATTTTAAACGGCACCGGAGTGTGTTGTTTGTTCTCAGGCAGCATTAGAAGAAGAATCTGCCTGAGTTTGTCTATGATCTTAGCGGTCGTAACTAAGATCCACTTGCTGCTAATACCGATGTAATGTAAGTGCAGCCTTAAATGCAGTAGTAGCGACTGGTATCAGGCTGATATGTATGTATGTATACTCTGAGGTATTTCTGGGGAATGGAATTTCACTAAGAAAATACTGTCAATATTAAAGTAATATTTGAGCCTGCACTGCAGTGAAAGCGACTAGCAGCAGGCTTATTAATAACACTTCATAATTTTCATTTTTTAAAAACGTTTACTGGCATGTTAATCGTTTTTTCTGAGGTACTTGGTGAAAAACTTTATGGGCATGATTTTTACCACATGGCTGTCGTTTTTTTCTGAATAAAAACAGTTTACTGAGCTTCCCCACTGTTGTAATATGAGTGGGAGGGGCCTATTTTAGCGCTTTATTGCGCAGTAAAAATTTAGTCACAGTCTTCCTATTTCTTCCTCCATGATCCAGGACGTCTCTACAGAGCCCAGGGGTCTCCAAAACTAGTTTTGAGGGAGGTAATCAGTCACAACAGACCTGTGACAGTGTGTTTGACTGTGATAAAAACGTTTATTATTTCTCCAACATAGGTGTGTCCGGTCCACGGCGTCATCCTTACTTGTGGGATATTCTCTTCCCCAACAGGAAATGGCAAAGAGCCCAGCAAAGCTGGTCACATGATCCCTCCTAGGCTCCGCCTACCCCAGTCATTCTCTTTGCCGTTGTACAGGCAACATCTCCACGGAGATGGCTTAGAGTTTTTTAGTGTTTAACTGTAGTTTTTCATTATTCAATCAAGAGTTTGTTATTTTCAAATAGTGCTGGTACGTACTATTTACTCAGAAACAGAAAAGAGATGAAGAATTCTGTTTGTATGAGGAAAATGATTTTAGCAACCGTAACTAAAATCCATGGCTGTTCCACACAGGACTGTTGAGAGCAATTAACTTCAGTTGGGGGAACAGTTTGCAGTCCTTTGCTGCTTGAGGTATGACACATTCTAACAAGACGATGTAATGCTGGAAGCTGTCATTTTCCCTATGGGATCCGGTAAGCCATGTTTATTACGATTGTAAATAAGGGCTTCACAAGGGCTTATTTAGACTGTAGACCTTTTTTTGGGCTAAATCGATTGATATTAACACTTATTTAGCCTTGAGGAATCATTTATTCTGGGTATTTTGATATAATAATATCGGCAGGCACTGTTTTAGACACCTTATTCTTTAGGGGCTTTCCCAAAGCATAGGCAGAGTCTCATTTTCGCGCCGGTGTTGCGCACTTGTTTTTGAGAGGCATGGCATGCAGTCGCATGTGAGAGGAGCTCTGATACTTATAAAAGACTTCTGAAGGCGTCATTTGGTATCGTTTTCCCCTTTGGGTTTGGTTGGGTCTCAGCAAAGCAGATACCAGGGACTGTAAAGGGGTTAAAGCTTAAAACGGCTCCGGTTCCGTTATTTTAAGGGTTAAAGCTTCCAAAATTGGTGTGCAATATTTTCAAGGCTTTAAGACACTGTGGTGAAAGTTTGGTGAATTTTGAACAATTCCTTCATGTTTTTTCGCAATTGCAGTAATAAAGTGTGTTCAGTTTAAAATTTAAAGTGACAGTAACGGTTTTATTTCAAAACGTTTTTTGTACTTTCTTATCAAGTTTATGCCTGTTTAACATGTCTGAACTACCAGATAGACTGTGTTCTGAATGTGGGGAAGCCAGAATTCCTATTCATTTAAATAAATGTGATTTATGTGATAATGACAATGATGCCCAAGATGATTCCTCAAGTGAGGGGAGTAAGCATGGTACTGCATCATTCCCTCCTTCGTCTACACGAGTCTTGCCCACTCAGGAGGCCCCTAGTACATCTAGCGCGCCAATACTCCTTACTATGCAACAATTAACGGCTGTAATGGATAATTCTGTCAAAAACATTTTAGCCAAAATGAACCCTTGTCAGCGTAAGCGTGGATGCTCTGTTTTAGTTACTGAAGAGCATGACGACGCTGATATTAATATCTCTGAAGGGCCCCTAACCCAATCTGAGGGGGCCAGGGAGGTTTTGTCTGAGGGAGAAATTACTGATTTAGGGAACATTTCTCAGCAGGCTGAATCTGATGTGATTACTTTTAAATTTAAATTGGAACATCTCCGCATTTTGCTTAAGGAGGTATTATCCACTCTGGATGATTGTGAAAATTTGGTCATCCCAGAGAAACTATGTAAAATGGACAAGTTCCTAGAGGTGCCGGGGCTCCCAGAAGCTTTTCCTATACCCAAGCGGGTGGCGGACATTGTTAATAAAGAATGGGAAAGGCCCGGTATTCCTTTCGTCCCTCCCCCCATATTTAAAAAAAAAAAAAATTGTTTCCTATGGTCGACCCCAGAAAGGACTTATGGCAGTCAGTCCCCAAGGTCGAGGGAGCGGTTTCTACTTTAAACAAACGCACCACTATTCCCATAGAGGATAGTTGTGCTTTCAAAGATCCTATGGATAAAAAATTAGAAGGTTTGCTTAAAAAGATGTTTGTTCAGCAGGGTTACCTTCTACAACCCATTTCATGCATTGTCCCTGTCACTACAGCCGCATATTTCTGGTTTGATGAACTGATTAAGGTGCTCGATAGTGACTCTCCTCCTTATGAGGAGATTATGGACAGAGTCAATGCTCTCAAATTGGCTAATTCTTTCACTCTAGACGCCTCTTTGCAATTGGCTAAGTTAGCGGCTAAGAATTCTGGGTTTGCTATTGTGGCGCGCAGAGCGCTTTGGTTGAAATCTTGGTCGGCTGATGCGTCTTCCAAGAACAAGCTACTAAACATTCCTTTCAAGGGGAAAATGCTGTTTGGTCCTGACTTGAAAGAGATTATCTCTGATATCACTGGGGGTAAGGGCCATGCCCTTCCTCAGGATCGGCCTTTCAAGGCAAAAAATAGACCTAATTTTCGTCCCTTTCGTAAAAACGGACCAGCCCAAGGTGCTACGTCCTCTAAGCAAGAGGGTAATACTTCTCAGGCCAAGCCAGCTTGGAGACCAATGCAAGGCTGGAACAAGGGAAAGCAGGCCAAGAAACCTGCCACTGCTACCAAGACAGCATGAAATATCGGCCCCCGATCCGGGACCGGATCTGGTGGGGGGCAGACTCTCTCTCTTCGCTCAGGCTTGGGCAAGAGATGTTCTGGATCCTTGGGCGCTAGAAATAGTCTCCCAGGGTTATCTTCTGGAATTCAAGGGACTTCCCCCAAGGGGGAGGTTCCACAGGTCTCAGTTGTCTTCAGACCACATAAAAAGACAGGCGTTCTTACATTGTGTAGAAGACCTGTTAAAAATGGGAGTGATTCATTCTGTTCCATTGAGAGAACAAGGGATGGGGTTCTACTCCAATCTGTTCATAGTTCCCAAAAAAGAGGGAACGTTCAGACCAATCCTAGATCTCAAGATCTTAAACAAATTTCTCAAGGTCCCATCGTTCAAGATGGAAACCATTCGAACTATCCTTCCTTCCATCCAGGAAGGTCAATTCATGACCACGGTGGATTTAAAGGATGCGTATCTACATATTCCTATCCACAAGGAACATCATCGGTTCCTAAGGTTTGCATTCCTGGACAAACATTACCAGTTCGTGGCGCTTCCTTTCGGATTAGCCACTGCTCCAAGGATTTTCACAAAGGTACTAGGGTCCCTTCTAGCGGTGCTAAGACCAAGGGGCATTGCAGTAGTACCTTACCTGGACGACATTCTGATTCAAGCGTCGTCCCTCCCTCGAGCAAAGGCTCACACGGACATCGTCCTGGCCTTTCTCAGATCGCACGGCTGGAAAGTGAACGTGCAAAAGAGTTCTCTATCCCCGTCAACAAGGGTTCCCTTCTTGGGAACAATTATAGACTCCTCAGAAATGAGGATTTTTCTAACAGAGGCCAGAAAGACAAAACTTCTGGACTCTTGTCGAATACTTCATTCCGTTCCTCTTCCTTCCGTAGCTCAGTGCATGGAAGTGATCGGGTTGATGGTAGCGGCAATGGACATAGTTCCTTTTGCGCGCATTCATCTAAGACCATTACAACTGTGCATGCTCAGTCAGTGGAATGGGGACTATACAGACTTGTCTCCAAAGATACAAGTAAATCAGAGGACCAGAGACTCACTCCGTTGGTGGCTGTCCCTGGACAACCTGTCACGAGGGATGACATTCCGCAGACCAGAGTGGGTCATTGTCACGACCGACGCCAGTCTGATGGGCTGGGGCGCGGTCTGGGGATCCCTGAAAGCCCAGGGTCTTTGGTCTCGGGAAGAATCTCTTCTACCGATAAATATTCTGGAACTGAGAGCGATATTCAATGCTCTCAAGGCTTGGCCTCAGCTAGCGAGGACCAAGTTCATACGGTTTCAATCAGACAACATGACGACTGTTGCGTACATCAACCATCAGGGGGGAACAAGGAGTTCCCTAGCGATGGAAGAAGTGACCAAGATTATTCTATGGGCGGAGTCTCACTCCTGCCACCTGTCTGCTATCCACATCCCGGGAGTGGAAAATTGGGAAGCGGATTTTCTGAGTCGTCAGACATTGCATCCGGGGGAGTGGGAACTCCATCCGGAAATCTTTGCCCAAGTCACTCAACTATGGGGCATTCCAGACATGGATCTGATGGCCTCTCGTCAGAACTTCAAAGTTCCTTGCTACGGGTCCAGATCCAGGGATCCCAAGGCGGCTCTAGTGGATGCACTAGTAGCACCTTGGACCTTCAAACTAGCTTATGTGTTCCCGCCGTTTCCTCTCATCCCCAGGCTGGTAGCCAGGATCAATCAGGAGAGGGCGTCGGTGATCTTGATAGCTCCTGCGTGGCCACGCAGGACTTGGTATGCAGATCTGGTGAATATGTCATCGGCTCCACCTTGGAAGCTACCTTTGAGACGAGACCTTCTTGTTCAGGGTCCGTTCGAACATCCGAATCTGGTTTCACTCCAGCTGACTGCTTGGAGATTGAACGCTTGATTTTATCGAAGCGAGGTTTCTCAGATTCTGTTATCGATACTCTTGTTCAGGCCAGAAAGCCTGTAACTAGAAAGATTTACCACAAAATTTGGAAAAAATATATCTGTTGGTGTGAATCTAAAGGATTCCCTTGGGACAAGGTTAAGATTCCTAGGATTCTATCCTTCCTTCAAGAAGGATTGGAAAAAGGATTATCGGCAAGTTCCCTGAAGGGACAGATTTCTGCCTTGTCGGTGTTACTTCACAAAAAACTGGCAGCTGTGCCAGATGTTCAAGCCTTTGTTCAGGCTCTGGTTAGAATCAAGCCTGTTTACAAACCTTTGACTCCTCCTTGGAGTCTCAATTTAGTTCTTTCAGTTCTTCAGGGGGTTCCGTTTGAACCCTTACATTCCGTTGATATTAAGTTATTATCTTGGAAAGTTTTGTTTTTAGTTGCAATTTCTTCTGCTAGAAGAGTTTCAGAATTATCTGCTCTGCAGTGTTCTCCTCCTTATCTGGTGTTCCATGCAGATAAGGTGGTTTTACGTACTAAACCTGGTTTTCTTCCAAAAGTTGTTTCTAACAAAAACATTAACCAGGAGATTATCGTACCTTCTCTGTGTCCGAAACCAGTTTCAAAGAAGGAACGCTTGTTGCACAATTTGGATGTTGTTCGCGCTCTAAAATTCTATTTAGATGCTACAAAGGATTTTAGACAAACATCTTCCTTGTTTGTTGTTTATTCAGGTAAAAGGAGAGGTCAAAAGCAACTTCTACCTCTCTCTCTTTTTGGATTAAAAGCATCATCAGATTGGCTTACGAGACTGCCGGACGGCAGCCTCCCGAAAGAATCACAGCTCATTCCACTAGGGCTGTGGCTTCCACATGGGCCTTCAAGAACGAGGCTTCTGTTGATCAGATATGTAGGGCAGCGACTTGGTCTTCACTGCACACTTTTACCAAATTTTACAAGTTTGATACTTTTGCTTCTTCTGAGGCTATTTTTGGGAGAAAGGTTTTGCAAGCCGTGGTGCCTTCCATTTAGGTGACCTGATTTGCTCCCTCCCTTCATCCGTGTCCTAAAGCTTTGGTATTGGTTCCCACAAGTAAGGATGACGCCGTGGACCGGACACACCTATGTTGGAGAAAACAGAATTTATGTTTACCTGATAAATTTCTTTCTCCAACGGTGTGTCCGGTCCACGGCCCGCCCTGGTTTTTTAATCAGGTCTGATAATTTATTTTCTTTAACTACAGTCACCACGGTACCATATGGTTTCTCCTATGCTATTATTCCTCCTTAACGTCGGTCGAATGACTGGGGTAGGCGGAGCCTAGGAGGGATCATGTGACCAGCTTTGCTGGGCTCTTTGCCATTTCCTGTTGGGGAAGAGAATATCCCACAAGTAAGGATGACGCCGTGGACCGGACACACCGTTGGAGAAAGAAATTTATCAGGTAAACATAAATTCTGTTTTCAACTGTTATCTGTTTTGGGTATTAAGGGGTTAATCATCCTTTTGCTGGTGGGTGCAATCCTCTGCTAACTTTATACATTTTCTGTTAAAATTTGGTTGTTTTAACATATTTGGTTCATTGTTAATTCAACTGTGTCACAGTTTTATTTTTCTTAAAGGCACAGTAGCGTTTTTTATATAGCTTGTAAATTTATTTAAAAGTTTTTTTCCAAGCTTGCTAGTGTTATTGCTAGTCTGTTTAAACATGTCTGACACAGATGAATCTGTTTGTTCACTATGTTTAAAGGCCAATGTGGAGCCCAATAGAAATTTGTGCACTCAATGTATAGATGTTACTTTGAATAAAAGTCAAACTTTATATGTTAAAAAAATATCACCAGACAACGAGGGGGAAGTTATGACGACTAACTCTCCTCACGTGTCAGTACCTTCGCCTCCCGCTCAGGAGGTGCGTGATATTGTGGCGCCAAGTACATCAGGACGGCCCATACAAATCACTTTGCAAGACATGGCTAATGTTATGACTGAAGTACTATCTAAATTGCCAGAATTAAGAGGTAAACGTGATCACTCTGGGGTAAGAACAGAGTGCGCTGATAATAATAGAGCCATGTCTGATACTGCGTCACAATTTGCAGAACATGAGGACGGAGAGCTTCATTCTGTGGGTGACGGATCTGATCCAAGTAAACTGGATTCAGAGATTTCAAATTTTAAATTTAAGCTTGAGAACCTCTGTGTATTACTAGGGGAGGTATTAGCGGCTCTGAATGATTGTAACACGGTTGCAATTCCAGAGAAAGTATGTAGGCTGGATAAATATTTTGCGGTACCGACGTGTACTGACGTTTTTCCTATACCTAAAAGGCTTACAGAAATTGTTAACAAGGAGTGGGATAGACCCGGTGTGCCCTTTTCACCCCCTCCTATATTTAGAAAAATGTTTCCAATAGACGCCACCACACAGGACCTATGGCAGACGGTCCCTAAGGTGGAGGGAGCAGTTTCTACTCTGGCTAAGCGCACCACTATCCCGGTGGAAGATAGCTGTGCTTTTTCAGATCCAATGGATAAAAAGTTAGAGGGTTACCTTAAGAAAATGTTTGTTCAGCAAGGTTTTATATTACAACCCCTTGCATGCATCGCGCCTGTCACTGCTGCGGCGGCATTCTGGTTTGAGTCTCTGGAAGAGACCCTTAGCACAGCTCCATTGGATGAGATTATGAACAAGCTTAAAGCCCTTAAGCTAGCTAATTCATTTATTTCTGATGCCGTAGTACACTTAACCAAACTTACGGCTAAGAACTCCGGATTCGCCATTCAAGCGCGTAGAGCGCTGTGGCTTAAATCCTGGTCAGCTGATGTGACTTCTAAATCTAAATTGCTTAATATTCCTTTCAAAGGGCAGACATTATTCGGGCCCGGCTTGAAAGAAATTATCGCTGACATTACTGGAGGTAAGGGCCATGCCCTGCCTCAAGACAGGGCCAAACCAAAGGCTAAACAGTCTAATTTTCGTGCCTTTCGTAACTTCAAGGCAGGAGCAGCATCAACTTCCTCCGCTCCAAGACAGGAAGGAACTGTTGCTCGCTACAGACAGGGCTGGAAACCTAACCAGTCCTGGAACAAGGGCAAGCAGGCCAGAAAACCTGCTGCTGCCCCTAAGACAGCATGAAGTGAGGGCCCCCGATCCGGAAACGGATCTAGTGGGGGGCAGACTTTCTCTCTTCGCCCAGGCTTGGGCAAGAGATGTCCAGGATCCCTGGGCGTTGGAGATCATATCTCAGAGATATCTGCTGGACTTCAAAGCTTCTCCTCCACAAGGGAGATTTCATCTTTCAATGTTATCTGCAAACCAGATAAAGAAAGAGGCGTTTCTACACTGTGTACAAGACCTCTTACTAATGGGAGTGATCCACCCAGTTCCGCGGTCGGAACACGGGCAAGGATTCTATTCAAATCTGTTTGTGGTTCCCAAAAAAGAGGGAACCTTCAGACCAATCTTGGACTTAAAGATCCTAAACAAATTCCTAAGAGTTCCATCGTTCAAAATGGAAACTATTCGAACCATCTTACCCATGATCCAAGAGGGTCAGTACATGACCACAGTGGATTTAAAGGATGCCTACCTTCACATACCGATTCACAAGGATCATTACCGGTATCTAAGATTTGCCTTCCTAAACAGGCATTACCAGTTTGTAGCTCTTCCCTTCGGGTTAGCTACGGCTCCAAGAATCTTTACAAAGGTTCTGGGCTCTCTTCTGGCGGTACTAAGACCGCGAGGCATAGCGGTAGCTCCGTACCTAGACGACATTCTGATACAAGCGTCAAGTTTCCAAACTGCCAAGTCTCATACAGAGTTAGTTCTGGCATTTCTAAGGTCGCATGGGTGGAAGGTGAACGTAGAAAAGAGTTCTCTATTGCCACTCACAAGAGTTCCCTTTCTAGGGACTCTTATAGATTCTGTAGAAATGAAAATTTACCTGACGGAGGACAGGTTATCAAAACTTCTAAATGCTTGCCGTGTCCTTCATTCCATTCAACACCCGTCAGTGGCTCAGTGCATGGAGGTAATCGGCTTAATGGTAGCGGCAATGGACATAGTACCATTTGCGCGCCTGCATCTCAGACCGCTGCAATTGTGCATGCTAAGTCAGTGGAATGGGGATTACTCAGATTTGTCCCCTCTGCTAAATCTGGATCAAGAGACCATAGATTCTTTTCTATGGTGGCTTTCTCGGCCACATCTGTCCAAGGGGATGCCCTTCCGCAGGCCAGATTGGACGATTGTAACAACAGACGCCAGCCTTCTAGGTTGGGGCGCAGTCTGGAATTCCCTGAAGGCTCAGGGATCATGGACTCAGGAGGAGAGACTCCTTCCAATAAACATTCTGGAATTAAGAGCAATTTTCAATGCTCTTCTGGCTTGGCCTCAGTTAGCAACTCTGAGGTTCATCAGGTTTCAGTCGGACAACATCACGACTGTGGCTTACATCAACCATCAAGGAGGAACAAGGAGTTCCCTAGCGATGATCGCTGGGCAGAGTCTCACTCTTGCCACCTGTCAGCGATCCACATCCCAGGCGTGGAGAACTGGGAGGCGGATTTTCGAAGTCGCCAGACCTTTCATCCGGGGGAGTGGGAACTCCATCCGGAGGTGTTTGCCCAACTGCTTCATCATTGGGGCAAACCAGATCTGGATCTCATGGCGTCTCGCCAGAACACCAAGCTTCCTTGTTACGGATCCAGGTCCAGGGACCCTGGAGCGGTGCTGATAGATGCTCTGACAGCACCTTGGGTCTTCAACATGGCTTATGTGTTTCCACCTTTCCCGATGCTTCCTCGATTGATTGCCAGGATCAAACAGGAGAGAGCATCGGTGATTCTAATAGCGCCTGCGTGGCCACGCAGGACCTGGTATGCAGATCTAGTGGACATGTCGTCCTGTCCACCATGGTCTCTGCCTCTGAGACAGGACCTTCTGATTCAGGGTCCTTTCAAACATCCAAATCTAATTTCTCTGAGGCTGACTGCATGGAGATTGAACGCTTGATTCTATCAAAGCGTGGATTCTCGGAGTCAGTGATTGATACCTTAATACAGGCTAGGAAACCTGTTACCAGGAAAATTTACCATAAAATATGGCGTAAATACTTATATTCGTGCGAATCCAAGAGTTACTCATGGAATAAGGTTAGGATTCCTAGGATATTGTCTTTTCTACAAGAAGGTTTAGAAAAGGGTTTATCTGCTAGTTCGTTAAAGGGACAGATTTCAGCTCTGTCTATCCTTTTACACAAACGTCTGGCAGAAGTTCCAGACGTTCAGGCTTTTTGTCAGGCTTTGGCTAGGATTAAGCCTGTGTTTAAAACTGTTGCTCCGCCGTGGAGCTTAAACTTAGTTCTTAATGTTCTGCAAGGTGTTCCGTTTGAACCCCTTCATTCCATCGATATCAAGCTGTTATCTTGGAAAGTTCTGTTTTTAATGGCTATTTCCTCGGCTCGAAGAGTCTCTGAGTTATCGGCCTTACATTGTGATTCTCCTTATCTGATTTTTCATTCAGATAAGGTAGTTCTGCGTACTAAACCTGGGTTCTTACCTAAGGTAGTCACTAACAAGAATATCAATCAAGAGATTGTTGTTCCATCATTGTGCCCTAACCCTTTTTCAAAGAAGGAACGACTTTTGCACAATCTGGACGTCGTCCGTGCCCTGAAATTTTATTTGCAGGCAACTAAAGATTTTCGTCAAACTTCTTCCCTGTTTGTCGTTTATTCTGGACAGAGGAGAGGTCAAAAAGCTTCGGCTACCTCTCTCTCTTTTTGGCTTCGTAGCATAATACGTTTAGCCTATGAGACTGCTGGACAGCAGCCTCCTGAAAGGATTACAGCTCATTCTACTAGAGCTGTGGCTTCCACTTGGGCCTTTAAGAATGAGGCCTCTGTTGAACAGATTTGCAAGGCTGCAACTTGGTCTTCACTTCACACTTTTTCAAAATTTTACAAATTTGACACTTTTGCTTCTTCGGAGGCTGTTTTTGGGAGAAAGGTTCTACAGGCAGTGGTTCCTTCCGTGTAAAGATCCTGCCTGTCCCTCCCGTCATCCGTGTACTTTTAGCATTGGTATTGGTATCCCATAAGTAATGGATGACCCGTGGACTGACTACACTTAACAGGAGAAAATATAATTTATGCTTACCTGATAAATTCATTTCTCCTGTAGTGTAGTCAGTCCACGGCCCGCCCTGTTTTTTACGGCAGGTCTAAATTTTAATTAAACTCCAGTCACCACTGCACCCTATAGTTTCTCCTTTCTCGTATGGTTTCGGTCGAATGACTGGATATGACGTAGAGGGGAGGAGCTATATAGCAGCTCTGCTTGGGTGATCCTCTTGCACTTCCTGTTAGGGAGGAGTTATAATCCCATAAGTAATGGATGACCCGTGGACTGACTACACTACAGGAGAAATGAATTTATCAGGTAAAAATAAATTATATTTTTTTCTTCGTTCACTTGCTATCTTTATTTAAAAAAGAAGGCATCTAAGCTATTTTTTGGTGCATACCCTGGACAGCACTTGTTTATAGATGGCTGAATTTATCCACCAATCAGCAAGAACAACCCAGGTTGTTCACCAAAAATGAGCCGACATCTAAAGTTACATTCTTGCATTTCAAATAAAGATACCAAGAGAATGAAGAAAATTTGATAATAGGAGTAAATTAGAAAGTTGCTTAAAATTGCATGCTCTATCTGAATCACAAAGGAAAAAAATTGGGTTCAGTGTCCCTTTAATAATATGGATTTTGGGCATTTCTATTTATTTGCAATAAGTTATGTACATGTGCAGAAATTAATAAAAAATACAAGTGGGCTAATATAAACCCATCACTTGGAAAAAAGCTGGAAGTTATTTTATCAATTGGAAACCCCTCCACCCACCCACATTCTTCACCCCATTTTTTTCATTAGTTTTATTGTTTTTTTTCTGAAAATAACAGCATAGACATAAAAGGTATCAATGCAGTGTGACAATGTATACATTCGGGATATCTGTGTTAACAATTACTAATGTTTTGGCTTTATTACATAATCACATCATTGCACATATAACATTTTAGAGCGAGAATGTCCAAAGATGTCCTATAAACAAGTTCGCTCTATTCCAGTTTCGTCTTTTGTATGTGCCTTAAGAAAACTAAAGCTAAAAGGAAAAAAGGAGAGTGGAAAGAAAGGATGAATGAAGGGAGGGGGAAGGTTGAGGGGAAGGGGAGATGTTAGTTGTAGTGTGATCTCCAGTGTAGATAAATTATCTTGGGTTTAAGCAACCCAAGTTATGTGCGAAGTGAGGTGGAAAAGGCAATCCGATGCTTTCATAATGTTTTAGTCTTGTGATTTTTGTTCCCATATAAAGATAACGTCTAATATGAAGACTTATCTCCAGAAAAATGTGTAATATATTTTCTCAAGCTCACACACATGGTTAACTTCCTTTATCCATGTCGAGTGTGTAGGGGTTTTTGTAGTTTTCCATAGTCTTGGAATTAAACGTTTGGCACAATTCAGCATGTATTGTAGGAGTTTTCGCCGAAGCTGGCATGGTACTTTCGTGAGGGTGTTTATTAGGATCATTGCCCCAGGGTAAGGTCTATATCTATGTCCAGGATATCATTGATTCTCTTGTACACCTCGCTCCAGTATTGCTGGAGAAGCGGGCAAGTCCACCAAATGTGTGAGAGGTTGCCTATTTCTCCACATTTTCTCCAACAAAGTGGTGATGCTTTTAGGAATTATGCTATGTAGTCTATTTGGTGTAAGATACCAACGGTAGAGTAATTTATAGCTCATCTCTGATTGTTTGGGAGAGTGATCATTTTTTAATTGTTTCTAAGACTTTCCCCCATTGCAAGTCAGTCAGTTCTTTGTTAAGTTAATTTTCCCACTTTTGTATGCAGGACGGTTTAATATCAGCAGTAGGGTGTTAATTGTAGGCGTTTGCGAAAACCTGAATCGGACAAAAGCTGGGCGAGATGGGGCTTGATATGTTCGGATTTGTATGCAGTAATTTATCCCACACTTTTAACGTGCTGTCTACATAGTAGTTGGAGTGTTCAGTTTTAGATCTATATTTTGGTGAGGTCCAGCACAGTTCACTGAGATTTTTTCCCGTTATCTGAAATTCGAATTGGGTCCAGAGTTTTGTCGGGAATGAGTGGTTACATGCCACTATTCGGGCTAAGGGGCATTTTCTTCTTAAACAGGGAGAGTCCATAGCTGCATTCATTACTTTTGGGAATTCAGAACCTGGCCACCAGGAGGAGGCAAAGACACCCCAGCCAAAGGCTTAAATACCTCCCCCACTTCCCTCATCCCTAGTCATTCTTTGCCTTTCTTCACAGGAGGTTGGCAGAGAAGTGTCAGAAGATTAAAGATAGTCTCTTATGGAGGGTATTACTCTTCGAAATGGGACTGGAGTTTTAAGTAATCCTGTCAGTCTCTCAGTGAGAGCATGGATGAAGGTTAGAGTCCGGAGATGCAGGGAGAGTCTTTCTGCGAAACCATTCCAACTCATGTTAACAGCTCCTTAGCAATCAGCGTTGACGAGTTTTGCTGCCTGCTTTCTTCACTCAAGTCCATGTCAGAAGTGAGACTGCTATCGGTCACACTTGAAGGACCGTGTTCCTGTTCCACGGCATAGATTCCGGTAAGATCGTTTCATTTTACTTCGATGTGTGAATGTAATGTAAACGAAGAAGTCGGGGTCTTAGTGAGACTCCTTTATCTTTATGGAATTGAGGGTTAATATCTCCTGAGGGGGGTTATTGAACAGGGGGGACTTTATTCATGTTAGTTATGTGATTCTGTCGGCTAATGTGTAGTGTTGCTTGGGCTCGTGGCTATATCGGAACATAATGGCCTTTTTTGTCAGGCTGCCCGGCCCTTGTGGCCTTGGTGTGCTTTTCTCTGGCCTGCACAGTGTACCTTGTGACAAGGCGTGGTCACGTTTCTAGTCTCCATTTCCGTACTCCTGACCACGTGGCAACGGAGAGAATCTGTTTTGCTAGCTTTCTGCGTCATAGGAGGTGGTGAGTGCCCCAGCCATTGGGGGTGTAAGGTGCCGTTTTTATTTTTTCTATCCATAATTTCTATCCATCCGCCCCTGGGGATCCCATATCCCGTGAGGCGAGTGCCCTAGAACCTTCTTTGGCTACGCAAGCAGGTATCCCTAATGCCATTACCACTTCTCTGGAAGGCGGCTTGTTTCCTCCAGAGGTTACGGCACGGTTCCGCGTGGCCATATCTATGGCGTTGGCACATTTACATCTCCCAGGAATGGGGGTGTTGCTGAAATACTGTCTGTGTTCTGTTAACCAGGACTCGTCAAGCGGGGGATCGTCTGGGTCAGGTTATTCTTCTGGGGAAGCGATTTCTTCTGAGGCTTCAGGGGCCCAACCATCGGGGTCGTCAGTTGCCCAGGCAGAGGTAAATCTTTCTTTTCGTTATAGACTGGAGCGCTTTCATGTCCTGCTGCGGCATGTTTTGGCAGTGCTGGAGGATCCCAGTCCGGATGGGTTGAGGGATCCTCGGTCTTGTGTTCCGGACGGCAAGCTGGGTTAGACGTGTGGGGAATGAAGTTAATCTCCTTGTCTCCAATTTACCTTTCATGTAATTGGCAAGAGTCCATGAGCTAGTGACGTATGGGATATACAATCCTACCAGGAGGGGCAAAGTTTCCCAAACCTCAAAATGCCTATAAATACACCCCTCACCACACCCACAATTCAGTTTCACAAACTTTGCCTCCTATGGAGGTGGTGAAGTAAGTTTGTGCTTGATTTTTATGATTTCTTCTGTGATAAGCGCTTCTAAGCATTCTGAAGCCCAATTCCTCTCAAAGTACAGTGTTTGTCAGAGGGATGTGAAGAGAGTATCGCCTATTGATTTTATGGTTTTCCTCTTGGGAAATCTTTTCAAGGGTTCTCTTTTATCGGTCATAGGGATTCATCTCCTACCTCCCTTTTCAGATCGACGATATACTCTTATATACCATTACCTCTGCTGATAGCTTAAAGTACTGGTTTGGCTATTTGCTATATGTGGATGGGTGTCTTTCAGTAAGTATGTATCATTATTTAAGACACTCAGCTATGGTTTGGTACTTTATGTATTAATATAAAGTTTTAAATATATGTATTTTACTTATATTTGCCATTAGTTAGGTCTATGTGTATTTCCCTTTGCAGTCCAGCAGTTTTGTTATGGGAATCATGTTTAAGGAAGTTTGTCTTACCTGGGGTATAGTCTTTTCTCCAACATTGGTGTGTCCGGTCCACGGCGTCATCCTTACTTGTGGGATATTCTCTTCCCCAACAGGAAATGGCAAAGAGTCCCAGCAAAGCTGGTCACATGATCCCTCCTAGGCTCCGCCCACTCCAGTCATTCTCTTTGCCGTTGCACAGGCAACATCTCCACGGAGATGGTTAAGAGTTTTTTGGTGTTTAAATGTAGTTTTTATTCTTCTATCAAGTGTTTGTTATTTTAAAATAGTGCTGGTATGTACTATTTACTCTGAAACAGAAAAAGGATGAAGATTTCTGTTTGTAAGAGGAAGATGATTTTAGCAGACAGTAACTAAAATCGATTGCTGTTTCCACACAGGACTGTTGAGATGAAGTAACTTCAGTTGGGGGAAACAGTTAGCAGACCTTTCTGCTTAAGGTATGACTAGCCATATTTCTAACAAGACCATGTAATGCTGGAAGGCTGTCATTTCCCCTCATGGGGACCGGTAAGCCATTTTCTTAGTTAAACATAAAAGAATAAAGGGCTTCAAAAAGGGCTTAAAAACTGGTAGACATTTTTCTGGGCTAAAACGATTGCTTTACTAGGCATATTATGCAGATTCTAACTAATAATTGTTATTATAATCTTGGGAAACGTTTAGAAAAACGGCAGGCACTGTGTTGGACACCATTTTCAGATGGGGGCCATTTCTAGTTATAGACAGAGCCTCATTTTCGCGCCATTAATGCGCAGTTGTTTTTGGAGAGCAAGGCATGCAGATGCATGTGTGAGGAGCTAAGAATCACTGAAAAAGCTTATAGAAGGCGTCATTTGGTATCGTATTCCCCTCTGGGCTTGGTTGGGTCTCAGCAAAGCATATAGCTGGGACTGTATAGGGGTTAAATGTAAAACGGCTCCGGTTCCTTTATTTTAAGGGTTAAAGCTCTGAAATTTGGTGTGCAATACTTTTAATGCTTTAAGACACTGTGGTGCAAGTTTGGTAATTTTTGAACAATTCCTTCATACTTTTTCACATATTCAGTAATAAAGTGTTTTCAGTTTGAAATTTAAAGAAACAGTAACGGTTTTATTTTAAAACGTTTTTTGTGCTTGATTGACAAGTTTAAGCCTGTTTAACATGTCTGTACCATCAGATAAGCTATGTTCTATATGTATGAAAGCCAATGTGTCTCCCCATTTAAATTTATGTGATAAGTGTGCCATAGTGTCCAAACAAAGTAAGGACAGTAATGCCACAGATGATGATATTGCCCAAGATGATTCCTCAAATGAGGGGAGTAAACATGATACTACATCATCCCCTAATGTGTCTACACCAGTTTTGCCCACACAGGAGGCCCCTAGTACATCTAGTGCGCCAATACTTATTACCATGCAACAATTAACGGCTGTAATGGATAACTCCATAGCAAATCTTTTATCCAAAATGCCTACTTATCAGAGAAAGCGCGATTGCTCTGTTTTAAACACTGAAGAGCAGGAGGGCGCTGATGATATTTGTTCTGACATACCCTCACACCAATCTCAAGGGGCCATGAGGGAGGTTTTGTCTGATGGAGAAATCTCAGATTCAGGAAAAATTTCTCATCAAGCTGAAACTGATGTTGTGACATTTAAATTTAAATTAGAACATCTCCGCGCACTGCTTAAGGAGGTGTTATCTACTCTGGATGATTGTGACAATTTGGTCATTCCAGAGAAATTATGTAAGATGGACAAGTTCCTAGAGGTTCCGGTGCCCCCCGACGCTTTTCCTATACCCAAGCGGGTGGCGGACATAGTAAATAAAGAGTGGGAAAGGCCCAGCATACCTTTTGTTCCCCCCCCCTATATTTAAGAAATTATTTCCTATAGTCGACCCCAGAAAGGACTTATGGCAGACAGTCCCCAAGGTCGAAGGGGCGGTTTCTACTCTAAACAAACGCACTACTATTCCTATCGAAGACAGTTGTGCTTTTAAAGATCCTATGGATAAAAAATTAGAGGGTTTGCTTAAAAAGATTTTTGTACAGCAAGGGTTCCTTCTACAACCAATTTCATGCATTGTTCCTGTCACTACGGCAGCGTGCTTCTGGTTCGAGGAACTAGAAAAGTCGCTCAGTAGAGAATCTTCGTATGAGAAGGTTATGGACAGAGTTCAAGCACTTAAATTGGCTAACTCTTTTGTTTTAGATGCCGCTTTGCAATTAGCTAGATTAGCGGCGAAAAATTCAGGGTTTGCTATAGTGGCGCGCAGAGCGCTTTGGCTAAAGTCTTGGTCAGCGGATGTGTCATCCAAGACAAAATTGCTTAACATTCCTTTCAAAGGTAAAACATTATTTGGACCAGATTTGAAAGAGATTATTTCAGACATCACTGGAGGAAAGGGCCACGCCCTCCCACAGGATAGGTCTTTTAAGGCTAAAAATAAGCCTAATTTTCGTCCCTTCCGCAGAAACGGACCAGCCTCTAATTCTGCATCCTCTAAGCAAGAGGGTAATACTTCACAACCCAAACCAGCCTGGAAACCAATGCAAGGCTGGAACAAGGGTAAGCAGGCCAAGAAGCCTACCACTGCTACCAAAACAGCATGAAGGGATAGCCCCCGATCCGGAACCGGATCTAGTAGGGGGCAGACTCTCTCTCTTTGCTCAGGCTTGGGCAAGAGATGTTCAGGATCCTTGGGCGCTAGAAATAGTTTCTCAAGGTTATCTTCTGGAATTCAAGGAACTACCCCCAAGGGGAAGGTTCCACAGGTCTCAATTATCCTCAAACCTAATAAAGAGACAGGCATTCTTACATTGCGTAGAAGACCTGTTAAAGATGGGAGTGATACATCCAGTTCCAATAAAAGAACAAGGAATGGGATTTTACTCAAATCTGTTCGTAGTTCCCAAAAAAGAGGGAACATTCAGACCAATTTTGGATCTGAAGATCCTAAACAAATTTCTCAGGGTTCCATCGTTCAAAATGGAAACCATTCGAACGATCCTTCCCACCATCCACGAAAGTCAATTTATGACCACCGTGGATTTAAAGGATGCATACCTACATATTCCTATCCACAAGGAACATCATCAGTTCCTAAGGTGCGCTTTTCTGGACAAGCATTACCAGTTTGTGGCACTTCCATTCGGATTAGCCACTGCTCCGAGAATTTTCACAAAGGTACTAGGGTCCCTTCTAGCGGTTCTAAGACCAAGGGGCATTGCAGTAGTACCTTACTTGGACGACATCCTAATACAAGCGTCGTCCCTGTCAAAAGCAAAGGCTCATACGGACATCGTCCTAGCCTTTCTCAGATCTCACGGATGGAAGGTGAACAAAGAAAAAAGTTCTCTGTCCCCGTCAACAAGAGTTCCCTTCTTGGGAACAATAATAGATTCCTTAGAAATGAGGATTTTTCTGACAGAGGTCAGAAAATCAAAACTTCTAAGCTCTTGTCAAGTACTTCACTCTGTTCCTCGTCCTTCCATAGCGCAGTGCATGGAGGTAATAGGTTTGATGGTTGCAACAATGGACATAGTTCCTTTTGCACGAATTCATCTAAGACCATTACAACTGTGCATGCTCAAACAGTGGAATGGGGATTATACAGACTTGTCTCCGATGATTCAAGTAGATCAAAAGACCACAGATTCACTCCGTTGGTGGCCGACCCTGGACAATCTGTCACAGGGAATGAGCTTCCGCAGACCAGAGTGGGTCATTGTCACGACCGACGCCAGTCTAGTGGGCTGGGGCGCGGTCTGGGAATCCCTGAAAGCTCAGGGTTTATGGTCTCGGGAAGAGTCTCTTCTCCCGATAAACATTCTGGAACTGAGAGCGATATTCAATGCTCTCAAAGCTTGGCCTCAACTAGCAAAGGCCAGATTCATAAGGTTTCAATCAGACAACATGACGACTGTTGCATATATCAATCATCAGGGGGGAACAAGGAGTTCCCTGGCGATGAAAGAAGTGACCAAGATAATTCAATGGGCGGAGGATCACTCCTGCCACTTGTCTGCGATCCACATCCCAGGAGTGGAAAATTGGGAAGCGGATTTTCTGAGTCGTCAGACATTCCATCCGGGGGAGTGGGAACTCCATCCGGAAATCTTTGTCCAAATAACTTAATTATGGGGCATTCCAGACATGGATCTGATGGCGTCTCGTCAGAACTTCAAGGTTCCTTGCTACGGGTCCAGATCCAGGGATCCCAAGGCGACTCTAGTAGATGCACTAGTAGCACCTTGGACCTTCAACCTAGCTTATGTATTCCCACCGTTTCCTCTCATTCCCAGGCTGGTAGCCAGGATCAATCAGGAGAGGGCCTCGGTGATCTTGATAGCTCCTGCGTGGCCACGCAGGACTTGGTATGCAGACCTCGTGAATATGTCATCGGCTCCACCATGGAAGCTACCTTTGAGACAGGACCTTCTTGTTCAGGGTCCATTCGAACATCCGAATCTGGTTTCCCTCCAACTGACGGCTTGGAGATTGAACGCTTGATTTTATCCAAGCGTGGGTTTTCAGATTCTGTAATAGATACTCTGATTCAGGCTAGAAAGCCTGTAACTAGAAAAATTTAACATAAAATATGGAAAAAATATATCTGTTGGTGTGAATCCAAAGGATTGCCATGGAACAAGATAAAAATTCCTAAGATTCTATCCTTTCTACAAGAAGGTTTGGAGAAAGGATTATCTGCAAGTTCTCTAAAGGGACAGATTTCTGCTTTATCTGTCTTACTACACAAACAACTGGCAGCTATGCCAGATGTTCAAGCATTTGTTCAGGCTCTGGTTAGGATCAAGCCTGTTTACAGACCTTTGACTCCTCCCTGGAGTTTAAATCTAGTTCTTTCAGTTCTTCAAGGGGTTCCGTTTGAACCCTTACATTCCGTAGATATTAAGTTACTATCTTGGAAAGTTTTGTTTTTGGTTGCAATCTCTTCTGCTAGAAGAGTTTCAGAGTTATCTGCTCTGCAGTGTTCTCCTCCTTATCTGGTGTTCCATGCAGATAAGGTGGTTTTGCGTACTAAGCCTGGTTTTCTTCCTAAAGTTGTTTCTAACAAAAATATTAACCAGGAGATAGTTGTACCTTCTTTGTGTCCGAATCCAGTTTCAAAGAAGGAGCGTTTGTTACACAATTTGGATGTTGTCCGTGCTCTAAAATTCTATTTAGAGGCTACTAAAGATTTCAGACAAACATCATCCTTGTTTGTTGTTTATTCTGGTAAAAGGAGAGGTCAAAAAGCGACTTCTACCTCTCTTTCCTTTTGGCTTAAAAGCATTATCCGTTTGGCTTATGAGACAGCCGGACGGCAGCCTCCTGAAAGAATCACAGCTCACTCCACTAGGGCTGTGGCTTCCACATGGGCCTTCAAGAACGAGGCTTCTGTTGACCAGATATGTAAGGCAGCGACTTGGTCTTCACTGCACACTTTTGCCAAATTTTACAAATTTGATACTTTTGCTTCTTCGGAGGCTATTTTTGGGAGAAAGGTTTTGCAAGCTGTGGTGCCTTCCGTTTAGGTGACCTGATTTGCTCCCTCCCTTCATCCGTGTCCTAAAGCTTTGGTATTGGTTCCCACAAGTAAGGATGACGCCGTGGACCGGACACACCAATGTTGGAGAAAACAGAATTTATGCTTACCTGATAAATTACTTTCTCCAACGGTGTGTCCGGTCCACGGCCCGCCCTGGTTTTTTTTTTTTTAATCAGGTCTGATGAATTATTTTCTCTAACTACAGTCACCACGGTATCATATGATTTCTCCTATATATATTTCCTCCTGTCCGTCGGTCGAATGACTGGGGTGGGCGGAGCCTAGGAGGGATCATGTGACCAGCTTTGCTGGGACTCTTTGCCATTTCCTGTTGGGGAAGAGAATATCCCACAAGTAAGGATGACGCTGTGGACCGGACACACCGTTGGAGAAAGTAATTTATCAGGTAAGCATAAATTCTGGGGTTTTTTTTTTCTTTTCAATTTGACTTGTTTTTTCTTTGGAAAACTTGCAGGCAAATTAGGCGCAAAATGCCGTTATTTCTTTCATGTAATTGGCAAGAGTCCATGAGCTAGTGACGTATGGGATATACAATCCTACCGGGAGGGGCAAAGTTTCCCAAACCTCAAAATGCCTATAAATACACCCCTCACCATACCCACAATTCAGTTTTACAAACTTTGCCTCCTATGGAGGTGGTGAAGTAAGTTTGTGCTAAGATTTCTACGTTGACATGCGCTTCTCAGCATTTTGAAGCCCGATTCCTCTCAGAGTACAGCGAATGTCAGAGGGACGTGGAGAGTATCACCTATTGAATGCAATGATTTTCCTAACGGGGGTCTTTTTCATAGGTTCTCTGTTATCGGTCGTAGAGATTCATCTCCTACCTCCCTTTTCAGATCGACGATATACTCTCATATACCATTACCTCTACTGATAACTGTTTCAGTACTGGTTTGGCTATCTGCTATATGTGGATGGGTGTCTTTTTAGTAAGTATGTTTTTATTACTTAAGACACCTCAGCTATGATTTGGCACTTTATGCATTTATATAAAGTTCTAAATATATGTATTGTACTTATAATTGCCATGAGTCAGCTTCATGTGTTTCCTTTTGCAGATTGTCAGTTTCATATTTGGGGAAAGTTAATATTAAGAAATATTTTCTTTTACAAGATATGACGAGTCCACGGATTTCATCCTTGTGGGATTTATCCTCCTGCTAACAGGAAGTGGCAAAGAGCACCACAGAAGAGCTGTATTTATAGCTCCTCCCTTCCCTCCACCTCCAGTCATTCTCTTTGCCTGTGTTAGTAATAGGAAGAGGTAAAGTGAGGTGTTAGTTTAGATTCTTCAATCAAGAAGTTTTTTACTTTAAAATGGTGCCAGTGAGTACTATTTTCCTCAGGGTGAAATCGTCAGTCTGGATTCCCAAGAGGAATAGAGACATTAATTTTTTCTGCCCTGATGTTGATGATCTTAGCAAACGTTATCTAAGATCCATTCTGAAGGTAGTGTAAGAAAAATCTTCAGCGTGGAGAACGGTGTCATGCTACAAGCAGCATTGAGGTATGTTCTGTCCTTTACTTCTGGGGAGACTTGTTATATCAGAACAGGCTGACATTATTCCCTGCTGGGGAAGGGGTAAGCAGTAGGCACTATATGCTTTATTGTGGAACTGGAATTACCGTTTTTTTATATTGATGCTATATGTTATATGTGAGTCAATATGGGCTAGACACTGGGAGATGCAGTTGAAAGACTGTCCTATTATGTTGTATAATTGGCCTAAGAAAGATGGCTGTTTATTGTAGTCGTTTTTACTATACAATATTAGGGGACCACATGGCTTCACTGATTTTTCTTCCCATGCGGTTGTGGGGACGGCTAGTGCGACGCCCATGGTGGGCGGGGCCTAATTTGCACACTCAGACATGCAGTTTCTCTTCAGTATAAGGCGGCAAAGCCCAAGCTCCAGTGGGGCCCAAGTTAGATTTTCAATCAACGGATCGTTATTGTCACAGAATTGAGTACCCTGGGGGCAGGTAGGCGCCAGGTGCAGGGGCTGATATTGTTTTTTAAAAATTTGTTATATCAAATAAAGATGCTATAAAATGTCACTTAGCATTTTCTAACAAATCGTGCAATATGTAGCTAATTTGAGCTTCTTTAAAATCGACTATATGTCTGAACTTGAGGAAACTCCTTGTTCTATGTGTTTAGATGCCATTGTGGAACCGCATCTTACTTTGTGTCCCTCTTGTACTGAAAGGGCCTTACAATGTAAAAAGCATATTTTATGTAAAGAAAGTGTGCCTGAGGAGAATCAGGATATGCCACCAATTTCTCCCCAAGTGTCACAACCTTTAATGCCCACCCAAGCGACGCTGGGTTCCTCAACCGCGTCTAATTCATTTACTCTGCAGGATATGGCTGCAGTTATGTCAACTACCCTTACAGAGGTATTATCTAAGTTACCAGTGTTACAGGGCAAACACAGTAGGACAGGAATCAATGTGAATACTGAGTCCTGATGCTTTGGTGGCTATTTTCGATGTACCCTCATAGGGATCTGAGTTGGGGGTCAGGGAACTTTTGTCTGAGGGAGAACTTTCGGAATCGGGAAGTGTCTTACCTCAGACAGACTCGAACGTCATGTCCTTTAGATTTAAGTTGGAACACCTCTGCCTGTTACTTCAGGAGGTTTTAGCGACTCTGACTGTGATTCTATTGTGGTACCACCAGAGAAATTGTGTAAAATGGACAAATACTTAGAGGTACCTGCTGATGTTTTTCCGGTTCCTAAGAGAATTTCGGAGATTATCAAGAGGGGTGGGCATCTCACCTTCTCCTAATTTTAAGAAAATGTATCCCATATCTGACACTGTTCGGGACTCTTGGCAGACAGTCCCTAAGGTGGAGGGAGCTATATCTACCCCGGCTAAGCGTACAACTATTCCTATGGAGGACAGCTGTGCTTTCAAAGACCCTATGGATAAGAAATTGGAGGGTCTTCTAAAAAGTTATTTATTCATCAGGGTTTCCTTTTACAATCGACAGCCTGCATTGTACCAGTTACCACTGCGGCGGCTTTCTGGTTTGATGCCTTAGAAGAGTCTCTTAAGACTGAGACTCCTTTAGAGGATATTTTAGATAGAATTAAGGCTCTCAAGCTGGCTAATTCTTTTATCACAGATGCCGCCTTTCAAATTGCTAAGTTGGCGGCTAAGAATGCCGGATTTGTCATTTTAGCGGGTAGAGCGTTATGGTTAAAATCTTGATCTGCTGATGTGTCATCTAAGTCAAAGCTTTTGGCTATTCCTTTCAAGGGTAAGACCCTATTCGGGCCTGACTTGAAGGAAATCATTTCTGACATTACTGGAGGTAAGGGTCATCTCCTACCTCAGGATAAGACTGCTAAATTGAGGGGTAAACAGAATAATTTTTGTTCCTTTTGGAACTTTAAAGGAGTACCCTCTTCTTCCTCTTCTTCCACAAAACAAGAAGGGAATTTTGCTCAGGCCAAGTCCGTCTGGAGACCCAACCAGGCTTGGAACAAGGGTAAACAACCCAAGAAGCCCGCTGCTACTACCAAGATAGCATGAAGGGGCGGCCCCCGATCCGGGACCGGATCTAGTAGGGGCAGACTTTCTCTCTTTGCTCAGGCTTGGGCAAGAGATGTTTAGGACCCCTGGGAACTGGAAATAGTGACCCACGGGTATCAACTGGAATTCAAAAATGTTCTCCCAAGGGGGAGATTTCTTCTTTCATGATTGTCTGTAGACCAGATAAAAAGAGAGGCGTTCTTACGTTGTGTAAAAGACCTCTACTATGGGAGTAATTTGTCCCGTTCCAAGACTGGAACAGGGGCAGGGGTTTTACTCAAATCATTTCGTGGTTCCCAAAAAAGAGGCAACGTTTAGACCCATTTTAGATCTCAAGAGTCTAAACAAGTTTCTCAGAGTCCCATCATTCAAGATGGAGACGATTCAAACAATTTTACCAATGATCCAGGAGGGTCAATATATGACTACCGTGGACTTGAAGGATGCATACCTTCATTTTCCTATCCACAAGGATCATCATCAGTACCTAAGGTTTGCCTTCCTGGACAAACTTTTTCAGTTCGTGGCTCTTCCCTTCGGGTTGGCCACAGCACCCAGGATCTTCACGAAGGTCCTAGGGTCCCTTGCGGTTCTCAGACCGCGGGGCATTGCAGTAGCGCCTTATCTGGACGATATTCTGATCCAGGCGTCGACTTATCATCTGACAAAATCTCATACAGACACTGTGTTGTCCTTCCTGAGAACTCACGGTTGGAAAGTGAATCTAGAAAAAAGTTCACTAATTCCACAGACAAAGGTGCCCTTCTTGGGAACTTCTATTTCCATGAAGATTTTTCTGACGGAGGTCAGAAGGTCAAAGATTTTAAATACATGCCGAGCCCTTCAGTCTAATCCTCGGCCATCAGTGGCTCAGTGCATAGATGTAATTGGATTGATGGTGGCGGCAATAGACATCTTTCCGTTTGCTCGATTTAATCTCAGACCAATGCAACTGTGCATGCTCGGACAGTGGAATGGGGATTATGCAAATTTATCTCCTCAGATAAATCTGGACCAGGAGACCAGAGACTCTCTTCTTTGGTGGTTGTCGCCGGATCATCTGTCCCAAGGGACGTGTTTCCGCAGACCCTCGTGGGTGATAGTGACAACGGACGCCAGTCTACTAGGCTGGGGTGCAGTCTGGAATCCCCTGAAGGCTCAGGGTGTGTGGAGTCTCTACTTCCAATCAATATGGAATTGAGAGCAATATTCAATGCTCTTCAGGCGTGGCCTCAGTTGGCTTCGGCCAAATTCATCCGTTTTCAGTCGGACAACATCACGACTGTGGCTTATATCAATAATCAGGGAGAAACGAGGAGTTCCTTAGCGATGACAGAAGTATCCAAGATGATTCGATGGGAGGAGGCTCGCTCTTGTTATCTGTCAGCAATCTACATCCCAGGAGTAGACAACTGGGAAGCGGACTTTTTAAGCCGTCAGGAATTTCATCCGGGGGAGTGGGAACTCCATCCGGAGGTCTTTGCCTCCCTGATTCTCCAATGGGGCAGACCGGAATTGGATCTGATGGCGTCTCGGCAGAATGCCAAGCTCCCAAAATACGGATCCAGGTTGAGGGATCCTCAGGCTGAACTGATAGATGCCTTGGCAGTGCCTTGGTCGTTCAACCTAGCTTATGTGTTTCCACCATTTCCTCTCCTTCCCCGGGGGATTGCTCGGATCAAACAGGAGAGAGCTTCAGTAATTCTAATCGCACCTGCGTGGCCACGCAGGACTTGGTATGCAGATTTAGTGGACATGTCCTCTCTGCCTCCGTAGAAACTTCCATTGAGACAGGACCTTCTATTTCAAGGTCCTTTCCAACATCCAAATCTAATTTCTCTGCAGCTGACTGCTTGGAGATTGAACGCTTGATTTTATCTAAGCGGGGGTTCTCTGATTCGGTCATTGATACTCTGATTCAGGCATTTAAACCTGTTACTAGAAAGATTTACCATAAGATATTGCGTAAATATCTTTATTGGTGCGAATCCAAGAACTATTCATGGAGTAGAGTTAGGATTCCCAGAATTCTGTCTTTTCTCCAAGAAGGATTGGAGAAAGGGTTGTCAGCAAGTTCCTTAAAGGGACAAATCTCTGCTTTGTCGATTTTACTTCACAAACGTTTGGCAGATGTTCCAGATGCTCAGTCTTTTTGTCAGGCTTTGACCAGGATCAAGCCTGTGTTTAGACCAATTGCTCCACCCTGGAGTTTGAAATTTGTTCTGTATGTTCTTCAAGGGGTTCCGTTTGAACCCATGCATTCCATAGATATTAAGTTGTTATCTTGGAAAGTTTTGTTTTTGTTTGCTATTTCTTCTGCTCCTAGAGTTTCTGAGCTTTCAGCGTTGCAATGTGACTCGCCTTATCTTATCTTTCATTCTGATAAGGTGGTTTTACGTACCAAACCTGGTTTCCTTCCTAAGGTTTTTTCTAATAAGAATATTAATCAGGAAATTGTTGTTCCTTCATTATGTCCTAACCCTTCTGCTAAGAAGGAGCGTATGCTGCATAACTTGGACGTGGTCCGTGCCCTGAAGTTTTACTTGCAGGCGACTAAGGATTTCCGTCAATTATCTTCATTATTCATTGTTTTTTCTGGAAAGCGTACGGGTCAGACAGCTACGGCTACCTCTCTTTCCTTTTGAGACAAAAGAGAAAGGGCGCCTCCTAGTGTAGCCAATTTATATGCAAATAGATATAAAGTGTATACAGATTTTATACTCACATCTGATAAAGGCAACGATAATGCCTAGGTAAGCAGTCTGGAAACTTTTCAGTGTTCCAGTCAACTGTGCACCATATGCAGGGCAGCTCCTCTTTAATGATAGAAATCTGAAAAAAAATAGAATGGTGGGGGGCGGAGCCAGCCATCGACCAACATGGCCGCAACTTTGTGGAGCTCCGGCTTCTCTCCTAAACATTTTCGTTGTAGCTGTGATCATAGGGAGCTAACACATGTTGGGAAGATGGAATTTGATTGTTAACCGTGGACTGCATCAGTAGACTACCTGTAATTGTACCCGTAATTGTACTGAACTGAGAGGCGGTGGTGTAAATCTTCAGCGCCATGCCACAAGGCTGGTGACACTGGCTATTTGAGCTTAATGCTCTCCAACAAACAAAAGGATTGACCCGGTCAGCTGGCGTACCCGGTGGGGTGAAGTCTGTGAACAGCCGCAGGCTTTGTGTAGGCACTTTTGTACCGGAACCGTCTCGATTATCAGGGAGCCGCCCGCCATCTTTGCAACGTGGCGCAGCTAAATTCAGATGGCTACACAGCCGAAAATTAATGCCGCTCAGATTTGCTGAAAAGAAATGTTCTCCTGGAGGGTAAGCTACGCAGATACGAGCACCTGGGAACCTAAAGCAGCACATTAGAGTTTCGAGTTGATCTGGACTAATCTGGATGTGAATAAGGCCTGATATACCTGGAGGATGATCGTTAATTTATACGTTAGACCATGGGACATGTACTCTGTTAACCCTTGGATCAGTGCTGTACTGCACATAAACAAATGGATAAGGTTTGCACATAAAAGAGTTGGAAACTATTCTGCTCGCTGCAGTTAAAAGGCTCCTCATTTTCTGAAGGGCTGGATAGCCATCTCACTGCAAAATATGTATGATAGCAAATGTGACAATGGCAGATAGCACCGTTTCCATGGACAGCTTGCTGGGATCACAAACGCTTGTTTTGGGGCAGCTGCCAGAGACTTGGGATGAGGTGAAATTTAGGTGGCTGGACTGGTATTTCTTGCCCAACAAAAAGATCTAATTGGCGATCCTTTCATATATCCCAGAGTTGATACATTAAGGGCTCTGGCCTTGGGACTGTGATATTTTCAGACTGACCTATGTCCTAACCATATTGCTCTCATATAATTACCATTTTAGCCCTATTTTAATAACGTGTCGAGAGATATGATAAATGCCTTTAATTCCTTCCTATTTCTACCTACATGCCTCTTTAGGCCCTAATACCACTAAGTCCACATTCACTTAATATAAATAGCCCCCTAGTTGGTTACACACTATTCTCTTCTTATTGTCCCTAGTAAGGTGGAAGCAAATTTTTCGACGAGCAAATTTGCGCTAAGGAGCTGACACCTTCTAGTACCCAGACTAACAGTAAGTTTTCTTTATATGCACTATAGGTTGTGCCTTTATATAATACTATATATGTTACTTTAATAAGCTCAAAACGGGCTATATCATATCGGCCTTTTGACCCCGGTAGAGACATTCCCTATCCTTATGTTCCTTCTAAGTGATATTCTCTCGACATGGAGGGGGATAAATGAAAGTAGGTTGAGTTGGGAGATATGAACAGCTCTACATTTTCTTACTCCTATACTGTATATAATATGGAAGTTCATAACTGACCCTGGATACTTCAGGCTGGTTAACACTTCTTAACGTGTTACCTGTTAATTGTTTTAGCATGTACATTCCTAAAAGTGTAACATATAATTTCATAGTCGTTGTCTCCTTGTAGGATCTACACATGCAGCTGCAGGAAGTAGGTAGTTTTCATGTAAGTCACACTTAGTTTAATTTATCTTGTTTGGTGTGTATAGCTGTATATTGTTGTTATCTATTTCAATAGAGGTGGAAGTATGTATTCTGACAGTTTGAGCTTTTCCATCGTTCTGAATGAAACCATTATACATGGAGTTTATATATCCATACACTCCTCATATGCTTATATCTCTACAGGGTGCCCTAGGAACACCTACATTAGCAATGTGTGTTTAAGATACTATGTGAAACAGTAGGCCTGCTAATTTAAAGTATATTGAGAGGTAGCTGCCTAATTAAATTTTGCCAACATGATTTAGGTTAGGTGTTATGTGCTAGGCACCATGTGCGTTAGGTTCAACATGTGATAGACTCAACGCGTGCTAGGTACCGCGTGTGCTAGGCAAGGCGGGTACTGGGTACGGTGTGTGCTAGGTATTGCGTGAGCTAGGTCCAGTGGGCGCTAGGTACATATTATGTGTGCTAGGTATCATGTGTGCTAGGTATCATGTGTGCTAGGTATCATGTGTGCTAGGTTTAACGTGTGCTAGGTATTGCACGTGCTAAGCAAGGTGGGTGCTTGGTACGGCGTGTGCTAGGTATTTCGTGAGCTAGGTACAGTGGGTGCTAGGTACAATGGGTGCTGGGTACAATGGGTGCTAGGTACAATGGGTGCTAGGTACAGTGGGTGCTAGGTACAATGGATGCTAGGTACAATGAGTTCTAGGTACATTGGGTGCTAGGTGCAATGGGTGCTAGGTATAATGGGTGCTGGGCACAATGGATGTTAGATACAATGGGTGCTAGGTACAATGTGTGCTAGGTGCAATGTGTGCTAGGTACAATATGTGCTAGGTACCATGTGTGCTAGGTACCATGTTTGCTAGGTGCCATGTGAGTTAGATTCCATGTGTGCTGGGTATCAAGTGTGCTGGGTACCATGAGTGCTAGGTATCATGTGTGCTAGGCTCAACGTGTGCTGGGTACTGCGTGTGCCAGGCAAGGTGGGTGCTGGGTACGGCGTGTGCTAGGTATAATGTGAGCTAGGCACAGCAGATGCTAGGCACAATGTGTGCTAGGTATAATGTGTACTGGGCATAATATGTGCTAGGTATAACGTGTGGTGAGTACAGTGTGTGTGAGATGCAGCGTGGGCTAGGTACAGTATGTGGTAGGTGCAGTGTGTGCGAGGTACAGTGTGTGCGAGGTACAATATGTGCTAGGTGCAAAGTGTGCTAGGTGCAATGTGTGCTAGGTGCAATGTTTGCTAGGTGCAATGTGTGCTAGGTGCAATGTGTGCTAGGTGCAATGTGTGCTAGGTACTATGTGTGCTAGGTACTATGTGTGCTAGGTACAATGAGTGCTAGGTCAATGTGTACTAGGTTCTGCGAGTACCAGGTAAGGTGGGTACTTGGTACGGTATGTGCTAGGTACAGCGGGAGCAAGATATAGTGGGGGGCTAGGTATAATGTGTACTAGGTATAATGGGAGCTGATATATGTGCTGGGTATAATGTGTGTTAGGCACAGTAGAACCTGTCCCTCAATCTATATTTAGAGCCCACACCAGGGTTCAACCTTGGTGAACTACTTTCACCACAAATCCCTGCAGTTTATTTATGGTGTCTTAATGTTTTTTCAGTTACTGCATCCGGACCTGCGTGTCCGATTCTTCTGTTTGTGTATATTTGAATAGGGGTCCTGTGTGTCCCCATATGTTACCCTTTATTCTAAAACCGAATAAAAACTCATTAAGAAAAAAAAAAAAAAAAAAAATAGAATGGTATGCAGAGGGCGACTCCTAGTGCAGATCAGTCAGTATGGTTTCAAAACCCAAACTTATCCCTTTGTAGAGATACTCACATATTATAAAGCACACTGTAGTGCTAATGAGACATGTGATATGGGCCACTTTAAATATACCCAGCATGTCTCATTAGCACTACAGTGTGCTTTATAATATGTGAGTATCTCTACAAAGGGATAAGTTTGGGTTTTGAAACCATACTGACTGATCTGCACTAGGAGTCGCCCTCTGCATACCATTCTCTCTTTCCTTTTGAAGAGTATAATCCGTCTGGTGTATGAGACTGCTGGATAGCAGCTTCCTGAAAGAATTACGGCTCATTCCACTAGGGCTGTGGCTTTCTCATGGGCATTTAAAAACGATGCTTCTGTTAAACAGATTTGCAAGGCTGCAACTTAGTTGTCTCTTCACACTTTTTCCAAATTTTACAAATTTGATACTATTGCTTCTTCGGAAGCTGTTTTTGGGAGAAAGGTTCTTCAAGCAGTGGTGCTTTCCGTTTAAGGTCCTGTCTTGTCCCTCCCTTTCATCCGTGTCCTATAGCTTTGGTATTGTATCCCACAAGTAAGGATGAAATCCGTGGACTTGTCATATCTTGTAAAAGAGAAGGAAATTTATGCTTACCTGATAAATTTATTTCTTTTACGATATGACGAGTCCACGCCCCCCCCTGTCATTTCTAAGACAGGTATGTACTTATTTTTATAAACTTCAGTCACCTCTGCACCTTTGGCTTTTCCTTTCTCTTACTAACTTCGGTCGAATGACTGGAGGTGGAGGGAAGGGAGGAGCTATATATACAGCTCTGCTGTGGTGCTCTTTGCCACTTCCTGTTAGCAGGAGGATAAATCCCACAAGTAAGGATGAAATCTGTGGACTCGTCATATCGTAAAAGAAATAAATTTATCAGGTAAGCATAAATTTCCTTTTTTTCTTGCCTAGGGTTTACTCTTTTTTTCAATTGACTACTTGTTTCAAATTGCGTGCTGACTTGCGCCAAATGCTACACTTTATTGCGTCATTCTTGGCGCAAGAATTTTTTGGCGTGGAAGGCACGTCCGTTGACGCAAGTTCGTCATTTCCGGCGTTGTAATTGACGCAGAGGTTTCACACAGGCTTGTGTCGTTATTGACAGGAATGTGTCATTTCCGGACATGGTTGGCGGCAAAAAAAAATTTAAGTTACGTTGTGCATCATACTTGGCGCCAAATTTTTCATTATTTATTTGCCCCATTGCTGTATGCCTCTTGCCTTTTTCTATATCAGAGGGCTATGTTATTTGCATTTTTTTCCCATTCCCATTTCATATAAGGAAATTGATAATTTTGCTTTATATGTTTGTTTTTTCTTTTACATTCTGCAAGATGTCTCAATCTGATCCTGCCTCAGAAGTATCTGTTGGAACTTTGCTGCCTGACATCGCTTCTACCAAAGCTAAGTGCATTTGTTGTAAAATTGTGGAGATTATATCTCCTAAAGTTGCCATGATAAACTTTTACGTGCAGATAGTGTGTCCATCAGTAATAGTACATTGCCGGTTGCAGTTCCTTCAACTTCTAATGTACATGATATACCTATGAATTTTAAAGAATTTGTTACTGTTTCTATTTAGAAGGCTTTGTCTGCATTTCCACCTTCTAATAAGCATAAGAGGTCTTTTAAAGCTTCTCATAAAGTTGATAAAATTTCAAATGACCGACAACATAATGAATTATCCACCTCTGATGAGGATCTATCTGATTCAGAAGATCCTTCCTCAGATATTGACACTGACAAATCGACTTATTTGTTTAAAATAGAGTATATTTGTTCTTTGTTAAAAGAA
>NC_069500.1:1230712006-1230717006 GCF_027579735.1 Bombina bombina | reverse complement strand
ACAGAAGAAATATCTACCCTCCACTGTGGTGGAATCAGTGCTGCATTTAGGTTTTGTGCTGTCCTAAGTGCTAAAAACTCTGCTGCCCCTCCGGTTTTAGTTTTTTTTTGGGCCATAGTATTTTTTTGGTGAGGGTGTAGTGTGACCTTTTTTTAATGTAATTTCCAAAGTAAATGCTGATGTTCAAGTGCGCGTGTGTGTATATGTGTGTGTTTGTGAATATGGTGTGTGTGTGTTTAGTGCAGTGAGTGTTAAGTGCAGTGTGCGTGTATGTGTGGGTATAGTGAGTGTGTGTAGTGAGATTCAAAAAGTGCTGTCCCCCTGAATCTGCCACCCTAGGCAAGTGCCTTGTTTGTCTAGGTCGAAATATGCCCCAAGGTGGAATGTGTGTTATATGCAGGCAATTAGCGGAACAAAAATTATTCCATGCAGGTTCCACTTTAACCTATATGTTCTTTAGCTGCAGTTAAATCCAGATCAGTGAAATATGCTAAATACTTTCATGCACTGTCCTGAGGAAACGATTATACTAGAAGGCAGATGACCAAAAAAACAAAAAACAAACCACTTTGAGTAATACCTCTTCTTTACAGGCAGAATGATGCTATTAATCTATTATAGTTCATTGTGAACACGACATTTTAAAAGATTAGAGCTGTACATCCACACATCTGTAAATGTTTATCTCAATTGGAAAAGGTAATTTTTCTATCATTTCTATGTATATTGAGACATGCCTAAACATAATAAATTCAAAAACATAGTGCAATGTGTAATGCGTAAAACAAAATAATACATTAAGGATTTAATCCATTACAGATAATAGCTACTAATAAATTAATCAGGTCACATTAATCTGTCTGGAATTTTTTTTAAACATCTGAAACTAATTTACGATACAGCACTTATCCATATATAAGTATCAGTTTTAAGTATATACAGTATATATATATCCCTGGCATTTAAAGGTTTGGTATCACTTAGACATTTCCTTATTTTCCGTGAAAACATACATGAAATGAGTATGAATAAGAAAAATATGGTCATTGACAATGTTAAAAATAATGAATTTTAAGTTAAATAATAATTGTGTCCTTCAAACTTTGCTTTTGTCCAATAATCCTCCATGTGCAGGAATTACAGGCAGACCTTTGGCATTCTAGTTTTCGAGGTTATCGGAAGAGATTTCACCTCATGCTTCCGGAAGCACCTACAACAAATAGGATTGGCTTGATGGGCACTTCTTACGTACCATACGGTCAAGCTGCTCCCACAACAGCTCAATAGTGCTGAGATCTGGTGACTGTGGTGACCAATCTATTAAAGACAGAATACCAACTGACTGCTTCTTCCATAAATAGTTCTTGTATAGTTTGGAGCTGTGCTTTTGGTCATCCTGTTGTAGGAGGTAATTGGATCTAATCAAATGCCGTCCACAGGGTATGGCATGGCGTTTTAAAATGAAGTGATAGCCTCCCTTCATCAAGGTCCCTTTTACCCTGTATAAATCTCCTACTTTACCACCACCATGGCACCCCCAGACAATCACATTGCCTCCGCCATGCTGGACAACTTGCATCAAGCACTCCTCCAGCATCTTTTCATTTGGTCTGTTGTGTCTCACACATGTTCTTTGTGATCCAAACACCTCAAACTTAGATTTGTCTGTCCAAAACATTTTTTTCTAACCTTCCTCTGTGCAGTTTGTGTTCTTTTGCCTGTCTTAATCTTTTCTTTTTATTGGCCAGTCTGAGATATGGCTTTTTCTTTGCAACTCTGCCTAGAAGGCCAGCATCCCGAAATCTCCTCTTCTTCACTGTTGATGCTGAGACTGGTGTTTTGCCCTTAATATTTGCTGAAGCTGCCAGTTGAGGACCTGTGAGCCATTTGTTTCTCAAACTAGACATTTTTAATATATTTGTCCTCGTGCTCAGTTGTGCACCATCACCTCCCACTCCTCTTTCTATTGTGGTTAGAGACAGTTTGCACTGTTCTGTAAAGGGACTAGTACTCAGCAGTTTCTTGGCAATTTCTCGCATGGATTAGCCTTCATTTCTCAGAGCAAGAATAGACTGATGAGTTTTAGAAGAAAGTTCTTTGTTTCTGGCCATCTGGAGCCTGTAATCAAACCCACAATTGCTGATACCCCAGCTCCTCAACTAGTCTAATGAAGGCCAGTTTTATTGCTTCTTTAATCAGCACAACAGTTTTCAGCTATGCTAACATAAATTAAAAAGGGTTTTCTAATGATCAACTAGCCTTTTTAAATTCTTTCGACAAGAAGGAAATTTCTAACGGCTAGATTTAGAGTTTTGTCGGTAAGGACCCGCGTAGCTAACGCTGGCTTTTTTCTGGCCGCTCCTTTAAAATAACTCTGGTATTGAGAGTCCATATAATGTCAGCGTTAGGCTCCAAAAAAGGAGCGTAGAGCATATTTAACGCAGCTTCAACTCTCGATACCAGAGTTGCTTACAGACGCGGCCAGCCTCAAAAACGTGCTCGTGCACGATTCCCCCATAGGAAACAATGGGGCTGTTTGAGCTGAAAAAAAACCTAACACCTGCAAAAAAGCCGCGTTCAGCTCCTAACGCAGCCCCATTGTTTGCTAAGGGGAAACACTTCCTACGTCTGCACCTAACACCCTAACATGTACCCCGAGTCTAAACACCCCTAGCCTTACACTTATTAACCCCTAATCTGCCGACCCCGCTATCGCTGACCCCTGCATATTATTTTTAACCCCCAATCTGCCGCTCCGTAAACCGCCGCTACTTACATTATCCTTATGTACCCCTAATCTGCTGCCCCTAACATCGCCGACCCCTATATTATATTTATTAACCCCTAATCTGCCCCCCACAACGTCACCTCCACCTGCCTACACTTATTAACCCCTAATCTGCCGAGCGGACCGCAACGATATCATAATAAAGTTATTAACCCCTAATCCGCTTTACTAACCCTATAATAAATAGTATTAACCCCTAATCTGCCCTCCCTAACATCGCCGACACCTAACTTCAATTATTAACCCCTAACCTGCCGACCGGAGCTCACCGCTATTCTAATAAATGTATTAACCCCTAAAGCTAAGTCTAACCCTAACACTAACACCCCCCTAACTTAAATATAATTTAAATCTAACGAAATTAATTAACTCTTATTAAATAAATTATTCCTATTTAAAGCTAAATACTTACCTGTAAAATAAATCCTAATATAGCTACAATATAAATTATAATTATATTATAGCTATTTTAGGATTAATATTTATTTTACAGGTAACTTTGTATTTATTTTAACCAGGTACATCCTACCTTGTCTTCACCTCACCGGGTATCACCGATCGGTCCTGGCTCCAAAATCTTCATCCAACCCAAGCAGGGGCTGGCGATCCATCATCCGGTGGCTGAAGAGGTCCAGAAGAGGCTCCAAAGTCTTCATCCTATCCGGGAAGAAGAGTAGATCCGGACCGGCAACCATCATCTTCCAAGCGGCATCTTCTATCTTCATCCGATGAGGACCGGCTCCATCCTGAAGACCTCCACCGCGGACCCATCTTCTTCCGGCGACGTCCAACTGAAGAATGACGGTTCCTTTAAGGGACGTCATCCAAGATGGCGTCCCTCGAATTCCAATTGGCTGATAGGATTCTATCAGCCAATCGGAATTAAGGTAGGAATATTCTGATTAACAGATGGAATCAGCCAATCAGAATCAAGTTCAATCCGATTGGCTGATCCAACCAGCCAATCAGATTGAGCTCGCATTCTATTGGCTGTTCCGATCAGCCAATAGAATGCAAGCTCAATCTGATTGGCTGATTGGATCAGCCAATCGGATTGATCTTGATTCTGATTGGCTGATTCCATCAGCCAATCAGAATATTCCTACCTTAATTCCGATTGGCTGATAGAATCCTATCAGCCAATCGGAATTCGAGGGACGCCATCTTGGATGATGTCCCTTAAAGGAACCGTCATTCTTCATTTGGACGTCGCCGGATGAAGATGGGTCCGCGGTGGAGGTCTTCAGGATGGAGCCGGTCCTCATCGGATGAAGATAGAAGATGCCGCTTGGAAGATGATGGTTCGCCGGTCCAGATCTACTCTTCTTCCCGGATAGGATGAAGACTTTGGAGCCTCTTCTGGACCTCTTCAGCCATCGGATGATGGATCGCCAGCCCCCGCTTGGGTTGGATGAAGATTTTTGAGCCAGGACCGATCGGTGATACCCGGTGAGGTGAAGACAAGGTAGGATGATCTTCAGGGGCTTAGTGTTAGGTTTATTAAGGGGGTTGGGTTAGATTAGGGGTATGTGGGTGGTGGGTTGTAATGTTGGGGGGGGGTATTGTATGTTTTTTTTTACAGGCAAAAGAGCTGAACTTCTTGGGGCATGCCCCGCAAAGGGCCCTGTTCAGGGCTGGTAAGGTAAAAGAGCTTTGAACTTTAGTAATTTAGAATAGGGTAGGGCATTTTTTATTTTGGGGGTCTTTGTTATTTTATTAGGGGGCTTAGAGTAGGTGTAATTAGTTTAAAATTGTTGTAATATTTTTCTTATGTTTGTAAATATTTTTTTATTTTTGTAACTTAGTTCTTTTTTATTTTTTGTACTTTAGTTAGTTTATTTCATTGTAGTTATTTGTAGGTATTGTATTTAATTAATGTATTGATAGTGTAGTGTTAGGTTTAATTGTAGGTAATTGTAGGTATTTTATTTAATTAATTTAATGATAGTATAGTGTTAGGTTTAATTGTAACTTAGGTTAGGATTTATTTTACAGGTAATTTTGTAATTATTTTAACTATTTTAGCTATTAAATAGTTCTTAACTATTTAATATCTATTGTACCTGGTTAAAATAAATACAAAGTTACCTGTAAAATAAATATTAATCCTAAAATAGCTATAATATAATTATAATTTATATTGTAGCTATATTAGGATTTATTTTACAGGTAAGTATTTAGCTTTAAATAGGAATAATTTATTTAATAAGAG